>NC_045548.1:5628954-5718954 GCF_009769535.1 Thamnophis elegans
AAGATGTCCGGACTTCAACTCCGGACTTCAACTCCCAGAATTCCCCAGCCAGCATTCGCTGGCTGGGGAATTCTGGGAGTTAAAGTCCGGACATCTTCAAGTTGCCAAGGTTGAGAAACACTGATATAGATAAACACACACAAACCGGAAACAACTGTAAAAGCATAATGTAACCTACCGGCAGATTGTTTCGAGATTTTTCTTGTCATCCAGGTCTTGCGGATAGTTGGCAATGTTTTGGCCCATCTTGACCACGCAATCGGAGAAGCCCTTAAAGACTGCATCGCACTTGCTGGCTTCTTTGACTGCCTGCACCAGGTATGCTGGAGAATAGATCAGCACCATATCAGCTGGACAGCTCCCAACAAGATAGTAGCATGCTATACCCACCCCTAGTTTGATTACGGAAAGCTCCGAGATCAAGTGCACCTTCCTTTCACCTTCACGCAGCTGCACCAAAGCTACAATAGGAGCAGGGTCTGCTCTCCTAGTAGCTCCCTTCATCTAAAACCACCGCCACCCTTTTACATGAAATTGGAGAAGCTGCATTTGAAACGAAACACAGTGAATCTAAAGCACAGCTAGATCAAACTCTGCGTTTAACTCTTCCTTAAACGACTCACAAATAACACAATTCACGAAACTATTGTTGCAACAATAGCAGTAGCAATTATTTTGGGTTATTTAACTGTTATTTATCTTAGAATCCATTTTGAATTATTTTGAAGAGGGGTTTATATATTTTTTTTAAAAAAAACATTTATGAATAATATTAGATGAAAATTAACAAATATCAACTCCTGAAATGTTGTATTGATTTCTGAACAGAGACAAAGGGGTGAAACGAACTTTAAAGCCAGCTGCATTGTTGAGGTGGCTAAAACTGTCTCTTCGGTAGTTTTTCAGGAATCTACAGAATAGAGGGAACGATCCTAAATAATTTCAAAACCAGAAAGTGTCTATGCTATGCATTCGTCTATAGAGGTTGAAGAACATATATAGAAGTCATCAAATGTAGACAGATGTTGAAGTCCTATCTTTTATCATTTCTTTCTGCAATCAAATCTCCTGCCTGCCCCCCTTCCATGTTGCTCCGTGAGTTTAGTAGTTAGAAATATGTACCCCCCCTTCCATCTGTTTACAAATGTGAGGTAGTGCGTGTAATACAAAGTGCTCTTATGCAAGTGGGTTGTAAGGAATATAAACAGTGAGTGACATACTGGGTGCATGCTCAGTCCTTGTTTTCTGGTCACTCCACCACTTTCCTGATTCTCCCATTCAGGTAGAGACAAAAATATCCTTCGGGGGGGGGGGTCTCCCTCTCATTTACTCTCTACACCATTCGCCTTTGAGGAGTTTCCCTACCAATCCAACCTTGTCTGTTCTGCTGTCCCTACCGACCACACACATCATTGATGCTGATTCCCTGCTATTCATCTTCTGCCTCTCACAAGGAACCTCTCGTCTCGTTGCAAGCTCTTCAGGGAACCTGAAGCAAGGGCACCCTTTTCTGAGAAAGGCGATAATGCGACGTCCTTTTGGGGTGCAACCTGTATCAAAGTCAAGCTCTCATTCCCTGGCGTGGTTTTGTTAGCATGCAAGATCCCTCCCCCCACCAAAGATTAGGGTAGTCCTTCCCACCTGGTGTTCTTCAGATCTCTTTGACTACACCACTCATGCTCAGCCAAGAATGGTAGGAATCCCATATGTCTGGCGGGGACTAGATTGGAAACATGGTATTATCTTCAACCCATGAAACTTGATGGCAGAGCCTTATTTGATCACAATGGATCTGAAATGCACAGGTGGTAAAATAAGTCTCTCCTGGTGGGGTGTGCACGTGTAAACGAGTGGTAGCTTGGCATGTTGGTCACTTGATTACATTGCTGAAAAATGTGCACACACAAACATAATCCAGCCCAATTTCTCTGTTTTGGGGTGTTTTTTTTTTGAGAGAGAGAGCAGGTGAATGGATACAGAACAGCATACGGGCAATTTATGCCTATCAATCCTGCAGGAAATGAAAGGGAATTAGTGACTTCTTGGTTTTAAAGTGATCGCCTGGCTCGATTCTGAGCAAACCATTAGCTATTCCCGTCCATATGCTTCAGCCTTCTGCAGCCTTCTCCAGCCCCGGGAAGGCAGGCGAAGAACAGGGCATTTGCAATCGGGAGAGGGGGGATTTTTCCACCCCCCCCCCACCCTAAGAGATTTTCGTAGTAATCCTTCGGGAATGCGGTGCGTGCTCGCGCGTGCATGTATTTAAAGTGGCTGCGTAAAATACAGCCTCGTAATATCAAAGCTCAGTGCTGGGGAGAACTTCTCTCGTCCCCGCCGAATTATACCGTTAGCTCAATTTAGTAACCACCTCCCTCTTTCTTTCTTTTTTTTTTAACTCACTCCCCCGCATCTCAAAACATTTCTAGACTGCAGGCGTTGGCTGCCATACCGAACCAGTAAGATACACGAGAGACCAGTCCAAGAATAAACCCAGCCTCCCTCCCTCCCTTCCTTCCTTGGCTGAGGCCTGGGCAAAGGGCTCCTTCCCAAAGCCTCTGGATTGTGGCTTCTCCCCCAGCCTTCCCACCTACAGGCGGGTGCAAAGGGCAGCGGTGGGCATCAGGGGAGAAGGGCTAAATACTTGAATACCTCTATTACCGCCTGTCCATCCGTTGCCGTCGCCTAGATAGAAAAGGGGTTACATCCCTGGAGGTTCTAAAAAGGACATCCCTTTTTATTATTTTTTTTGGAAGGATCTCACCAGGGATTTCACTAGCAGCTGTCAGAAAAGGCCTTTTCCTCCTTACGGAGGGTGAGATGGTGGGAAGGGGAGAAAGGAATGGCTGAGGGGGAGGGGAAGTAGAAGAGGGGATTGTTGGAAGGGAGAAATGAAAGTTGGAGGGGTAGAAGGAAGGGTGTATGTAGGATAGAAGTGTTATGAGTTGTTTATTGCTTCTTTTTTTAACTGCACAGTATTTAAGTGATTGTATAAAGGAAAATGAAAATGTAATAAAAGATTAATCTTGGTGAAGAAAAGGCCTTTTCCTGCGTGATTAACACGCAGCCGATTTGCACACGCGAAAGAACAAAACGCACAACGCCTCGGTCACACTTGCAAACTTGTTTGCCCCAATGCGGGATTCGATCCTCCTCTTCTCTCTCTCTCTCTCTTTTTTAATTTAATGGAGGGGTTAAAAACCTCGGATCTGGGGAAAGCGAGGCGGATGTATGGAGCCTTCCCGATGCCCGCTGCGTGTTTTCACATCCGCAGCCCCCTCGTTCTTCCTTTCCCTACCGTTGCTTTTTAAACAACCTTGTTTTCCTGGGAGAGGTCAATCATTCGGGATTCATTCCAAGCATCCTGGTGCAAAGGGAATCCAGGCCCCAAACCAACCCCCCCCCCCCACTCTCTTTTGTTTTTGTTTTCGAAAGTAGCTCTCCGGACAATAATTCTACTACGAGGCTAGAATAAACCGGGGTGTTTTCTTTAAAAACCCAGGTGGATTAAAAAAAAAAAGCTGAAAAATAAACGCGCAGCAGGGAAAGTTTATTATTCAATACTTCCATAACGGCTGGAAGTATAATAAAACCAAACACAAAGATAGTAAGAAATCGTAGCGCACGCGCATTGCACAAATTAACCCCCCTCCCCGTCTCCCTGCTGCCTATTTTCCTTACATTTTGTGCACCTCCTGTTCCAAATCCTTACATGGTGGGGGAAAGGGGGGGATACTTGCGGGCAAACGATCGAGGAGCAAACGAACCCCTTCCTTTCGAGGATGGGTCGACACACTACCGCATCTCTCCCAGCCCAGAGGTGGGAGAGAGGGAGACACCAACGCCTATTTGTCGGGATAGAAACGCGCCAATTCCTTCTCCAGAAACGGGAATTCCAACAGTTAAAACCCAACCGGGCGAAGCTGCGGAGAAGGGAGAAGAGGGGACGGTTCTAAAGATTGAACAATAACCTGCCCAGCCAAGATTTGGGGGGTGGAACTGCAAATACCTTCTTCGCTCTTCGCCCGGTTTCCTTCCCCCCCACCTTCCCCCCACCCCCCCCCCAGAAAAACTCAACCCGTTTCCCGGCCATTGTTTTATTATTCTTTTCGAAAGCAAGAAGCGTCTCCCAGAAGGGTCTCGCACCTCTCCCTTCTCCCCCCACACACGCCTGGCTTTCCAAAACGCTGCAGACATGGTCGGCACAAGGGAAAGGCTGCTAGGAAAAATAAACCCGAGAGCACAAGATTTGGGGCAGGAAACCTCCGGGGAGGAGGTGTTGGGGTGGGTGGGTGGGTGGGTGGAGGGAGGGAAACAGATTCTATAAAAGGGGTGCTGCGCGCGGACGTGTCTGTGTGTGTGTGTGTGCTTTGCAGTTCTTTAAATCAAGCATCCTTGACAAAACGTGGAAGGGCATGCTTTTTCTGCGAAGCTGCCAACCGCAGCGGCTTTTGCCGATTTCTCTCTACCTCCACCCCCCCCCCCCCAGCCTCACAACGCGCATCTCCTCGGTGCAGATGGGGAAAGTGGTCCCAACTTCCAAGCGCCTCTAACAACTGCAAAGCTTACGGCCGAAAGCGAGGGTTTCGGGAACGAAATCGGGGATATCTTAAGCTCTCTTTCACCAACGTAGAGAGAAGCGTGCTCGTTTTTAACACACACACACACACAGACACACACAGACAACAAAACCCAGTCCCTAACAGAACTCAGCCTTCCTCAAATGTCTTTGCTTTTGAGCGAGACTTTTCGCGGCGGAGACAAGGAAATATATCCGACTGAAGCTCGGTTTGATTCCCTTTCGATTTGTTCCTTTCGATCTTTCCTCTCCCGCCCCAAACGATTTTAACACAGCATAAAATGCGTCTCAAATATCCGTTGACACAACACCACACCTGAGACAGAAACTTTGAACTGGCACTATCTGTGCTCCTTTTGTCCGCAAAGCAACACCCGTAATCATCAAGGTGCACGGTTTGCCCCCCTTTCTTTCTCATATCTCGGAGCGGGAGAGGGGAGATAATTTAGCTTCGGACAAATAGGATGGATGTGCTTTGCCGTGATGCAATCTTGCACAAACACACACACACACACACACACAAGGGCACGAGGGTTTCGGGGGTGGGGGAGCAAGGTAAAACAATCCAGAAACGCGTCCTGGGGTGGGGGATGAGAGAGAACATACACCCCTAGAATAAACAGGCAACTGTGGATTAAAACCAGCCGAAAATGCTCTCGGAACATTATATCGTATAACTGTGTAACAAGAACTCTCACATTACAGAGCCTTGTTAATTTAGATATAACGGGTTAGTGTGGGGCATCTGTTTGGCAGGGGAAGGAAGGAGGAAGACGGAAGAAGAAGAAGGAAGAAGGAAGACGGAAGAAGAAGAGGGAAGAAGGAAGAAGGAAGAAGAAGAAGAAGAAGAAGAAGGAGAAGGAGAAGGAGAAGGAGAAGGAGAAGGAGAAGGAGAAGGAGACACTTAAAAAATCCCAGCTACTTTCATCATGAAAGTATGAATTCACTTACCTAGCTGCACAGCAAGGACCAGAGATATGTATCTGCCGCTCAACTTAAGTCCCATCCTATATTTAGTACAATCATTTGCGACTGCAGATCGTCTTTCTTTCTTTCTTTCTTTCTTTCTTTCTTCCTTTCTTTTCTTTCTTCCTTCTTTCCTTCTTTCCTTCTTTTCTTAAAGTGGGACTTGGGAAAATATGGGGGGTTTCTGTTCTCCAGGCATTGCCAACAAGTTCCGAGCAGCCCTGAGACTTTTCTTGCACACACCAAACTGGAGGGAAGGCTGAAGAGGAACCGAGAGAGAGAGAGGGAGAGAGAGAGAGAGAAAAGGGGGGGGGGGTAGAAACAGAAAGAGGGAGAGAGAGGGAAGGAAGAGCTGGGAATGGTTCACTCCATTAGGAGGGGGCGGAGGAAGTATAGCCTCACGCCCACAGCCTACCCTGACGTGGGGGATGACACTGAGTGATTTCTCCCCCCCCCCCTTTTAAAAAATGTGCACCTTGGAAGAGAGAAACGCCATTTATAGGCATCGCGGACTGGATTTAGCCTCCTCTTTCTCCTCCGCCATTCATCGGAGGAAAAAACCATTCTTCCCACCCTCTCTGCCCTCTCACCCCCCCACCCCCCCGCCTTCCTAGCCGCCAGGCTGAATGGCCTCTCTGAGCGGGCCGGGGGTGGGTGGGTGGCAGCAACCAACTGCTTTCCCCCTTGGCCAAGCGCTGCTTGCCATCTTCCCCAGCGCGGTGCCACCTTCTTCTTGCCCAAGAAGCAGGCAAGACTTCAGAGCCAGACCTGTAGGGGGCGCACCTACTCGCTTCTGCCCCCCACCCCCTCCGGCTTGTCCCGTAGGTGCCGGGGGAGCTCCGGCCCAGCGGCTGCAATCTGAGCGTTTTACTCCCAAGATACAAACAAGTTCTTTTGTCTCTGAATGGTGTCTAAGGACTTGGGGAAGATAATCATCATAGGCCGATACCTCTACGACGCCCAAGGCTCTTGGGAAGCCCCCGAGGCGTATGAAGGCCAAGGCCAGCTCAAGAAAGAACCGGCCGCTGCGATGCTCACACTGTTGTGTATGCCAGTGTTTCTCAACCTTGGCAACTTGAAGATGTCTGGACTTCAACTCCCAGAATTCCCCAGCCAGCGAATGCTGGCTGGGGGATTCTGGGAGTTGAAGTCCAGACATCTTCAAGTTGACAAGGTTGAGAAACACTGTCCTAGACACTGAATTGTTTATACGCGAATGCTGGTTGGGGGATTCTGGGAGTTGAAGTCCGGACATCTTCAAGTTGCCAAGGTTGAGAAACACTGGTGTATGCAATAATAATCTTAATCCTAGTCTCGCTGCCTTAATCATTCTTAGGTTCCTCGGTGAGGACTGGCATGATGAAGTTTCCATCAGGGTTAGGCGTTGAATCTAATTGTAGGTGACCACACAGTAATCTCTCTCCGCGGCTTAGGCTGGTGTGTTTGAACACACACACTGCCGCCGGGCGCCCTTGTTCACGCCGAAAGGCTGGCGTGTGCCGCCGCCGCCGCCCCGTTATATAACGCAGCGCATCCACCAGCGGCTGGTGCAGGCGCGCAGTGGCTGGGACCCTCCGTGCCAGAGTAGATGGCGGTTTACTCTGGGCAATTAATCCCGCAGGCAAATGAATGGAAAACGCCTGAATCCCAGGGACTGATTTACTCTTACTACAGCCCTGTAGGTTTTTGCCGGCGCTGGGTCCCATGTAAACGCGCACAGAATCGAAAAGAACGGCGTGTAACTCGCGTACTAAGTGTTTAAAAGAGGCTTCCCCACGCACAATGTTCCCCCACGCCAACGCTTCTCTGGGTGTATAAAACCAAACCAGTTCCTAAAGATCTATCTATCATCTATCTATCTATCTATCTATCTATCTATCTATCTATCTATCTATCTATCTATCATCTATCTATCTATCTATCTATCTATCTATCTATCTATCTATCTATCTATCTATCATCTATCTATCATCTATCTATCCATCCATCCATCCATCATCTATCTATCTATCTATCTATCATCTATCTATCATCTATCTATCTATCTATCTATCTATCTATCTATCCATCCATCCATCCATCCATCCATCCATCCATCCATCCATCATCTATCTATCTATCTATCTATCTATCTATCTATCTATCTATCTATCTATCTATCTATCTATCCATCATCTACCTACATACCTACCTACCTACCTATCTATCTATCTATCATCTCTCTCTCTCTCTCTCTCTCTCTCTCTCTCTCTCTATCTATCTATCTATCTATCTATCTATCATCTATCATTTGCAACTGGAGATCTTTCTTTCTTTCTTTCACACTATCATCTCTCTCATCTCTCTCATTGTCTATCATCTCTCTCTCTCTCTCTCTCATCTGTCTGTCTGTCTGTCTTTCTGTCCGTCGGTCCATCCATCATTTGCGACTGCAGATCGTCTTTTTCTTTTTCTCGTTCATTCTTTCTTTCCCTTTTCTTTCTTTCTTTCTCACTATCTCACACTATTATCCCTCATCTCTCTCTCATCATCATCATCATCTCTCACACATCTATCTATCTATCTATCTATCTATCTATCTATCTATCTATCTATCTATCTATCTATCTATCTATCTATCTATCTATCATCAGTCTATCTCTGTCTGTCTGTCTGTCTATCTATCATCTCTCTCTCTCTCTCATCTATCATCTATCTATCTATCTATCTATCTATCTATCTATCTATCTATCATCTCTCTCTCTCATCTATCACCTATCTATCTATCATCTATCTATCTATCTATCTATCTATCTATCTATCTATCTATCTATCTATCTATCTATCTATCTCTATCTCCCTCCCTCCCTCCCTCCCTCCCTCCCTCCCTCCCTCCCTCCATCCATCCATCCATCCATCCATCCATCCATCCATCCATCCATCCATCCATCCATCCATCCATCCATCTCTATCATCCAACGACAGCTCCGCCAACTATCGTTTGAATTCGACCGGATTGTTCTAGCGCGGATTCAAAGATGCTGGACTTGGAATGACATCTCCGGGTAAACACTGCAGAATGGGAGTGGGAGGGGAGCGGGTCTTTTGTAGTCAGGTGAGGCTGCGAAGCTGTCTCGGGGAGAGGGATTACGGCGAGGAGGGAAAGGCGGGGGGGGGGGCTTTGCGGAGAGATCTAGGAGCCACCAGGGAGGGGTAGGGGAACCACAAGCAGGCGCGATCCTATCGCCTGTCCTTCCTTTCCGCGACAAGGCACGGCAGAATCTCCCTCCCCCGCCTCCGTGCTGCAGCTGCGGGGGTGGAACGGGGGCCTACCGCTCGCTGGATCGAGCCAAGGCCGGCCCCTGCAGTGAGAAAGGAGGAGGAGGAGGAGGAGGAGGGGGAGGATTTGGATCTCCCCTCCCCCACCCGCCGAGCATGACGTCACCTTCAAATGGCGGGAGGGGGGGACAGCTGGTTTGTCCCGGCTGTTAGTGCCTGCCCAGAATTTTAATCGTCTCCTTTTCTCTCGTTCCGGGTTAGGCTCGATCCCCAAGCATTTTAAGACCCAGAGCCCAATTGGGACTGCGGGGCAGGATGGCATTTGGCCCCTTTCTTCCTGCCAGAGATGTAAGGGTTGAGCAAAAGGAGGGAATAGCTTGCCAGGGGTTTCCTGGGACAAGCACAGCACGTGTGAAAGGGTTAGATACGGTATAGCAGACAAAGGCAGAATGCAAGTACATCGTTGATTATATGACAACTACCATGGTTGGGACTTAAAAATTAGATTATCCCCACTCATTTGTATCTGATTCTCAGAGACTGCCCCGGCGCTAGGTGGCAGCAAAAAGCTGGGCTTTTTGTATCTCTTTGCTGGCCTCTAGTGGTCACCTGGAGCCTTGCAGTCTAAATGTGGTACAGCAGCCCTAATTTTAATTCATACTAAGAATTAAACGTAAATAAGATAATATGACTGCTGGCGCAATATTGGAAGAAGGAAGATTTGCCTACTATTCAAGAATGGACATTGAAAGTAACAAACCTAGCCGAGATGGCTAAAATATCTGCATATCTTAAGGACCATTCGAACGAGAGATATAAACTGGAGTGGAAAAGATGGATTGATTGTACTCAAAATAAATATGGGACTAAGAAATTCCAGATAGCTTATGATTAAAGACCAGGAATGATATAAATTGTCTAGAGCTACTTTAGCAAGGAGGAGCTAAAGCTCAATTGAAAGATGTTATCAACTATCTTTTTTTCTTTTTAAGTGTATTTTAGATTGTTTTTGTCGAAGATTTATACCCTGTATTGGTTCTGGGAAGTCGGGGGGGGGGGAATAGGTTGGGGGTGGGGTGGGGGGGAGGGTGGGGGGAGGGAAGTAAACATTTGTAAAAGTTTGTTTTTCAAAATTCTTATTTTTTAAAAATGATAATATGACTGCTAGTCTATCGGGTGTGTTTTCTTTTCAAGTCGACAAGTGGAACTGAGTGCAGTAATTTGGAAAGGTTGCACTTTAAGACTAAAAATTACTTGTGTCTCTCCAGCTTCAGGTTTTGTAGACCCAGAAGTAGGACAAGGATGATAGGGCATAGTGAGGAGCGGGGAGGAAAGGTAACTTTCTGGAATTCCTCGTCCTCGTAGGGTTCGGGAAATTGAGACTGCCTTGAAGTTGTTGGACTGCAGCTCTCATAAGAACCAGCTCATTGGTTCTTCCCATGGCCGTTGCCCAGGAATCATGGGAATTAGAGTCTCATACTACCTGGAAGCAGGAGTGGGATGTTGGGGGTTCTCTAGCTAAGATTCTGTGCAGTTCAGAGAACCCTCAAATCCCACATGGATGGAAGTGTATGTGGGTAGGGATAGCAAGAGCCGAGGTGGCGCAGTGGTTAGAGTGCAGTACTGTAGGCCACTTCAGCTGACTGCTATCTGCTGTTCGGTGGTTCAAATCTCACCGGCTCAAGGTTGACTCAGCCTTCCATCCTTCCGAGGTGGGTGAAATGAGGACCCGGATTGTTGGGGGCGATAGGCTGACTCTGTAAACCGCTTAGAGAGGGCTGAAAGCCCTATGAAGCAGTATATAAGTCTAACTGCTATTGCTATTGCTATAGCAAGGTCCTGCCTGAAACTCAGAATTGTATCTCTGAGCTGGGAGTACTTCCCATCCAGGGGGGAACAAAGTGTGTTAACCTCTGTGACTATAAGACAGAATCAAGACAGACCATAATGCAGGTAGTTCTTGACTTATGGCCACAATTGGAGCCCAAAAATTTATGTGGCTAAATCAAATAGTTGCTAAGTGAATTTTGCCCGTTTTGCAACTGTTCTCGCCACAGTTATTAAGTGAATCACTGCAGTTGTTAAGTAACACACCTGTTGAGTGTATCTGGCTTCCTCATCAACTTTGCTCGTAAGAAGGTTGCAAAAGGTGACCCAGGACATTTGCAACCATCTTAAATTTGAATCAGTTGCTCAGCAGCTGAATTTTGATCACATGACTATGGGGATGCTGCAATGGCCATGTGAAAACAGTCGTGAGCAGTGGTGGGATTCAGCTGGTTCGCACCTATTCGGGAGAACTGGTTGTTAACTTTCTAACCAGTTCGGAGAACCCACACAATCACATGATCACGGAGCCACATTTACCCAGCTGGTCATTAAGGAAGAGAACTGGTTGTTAAATTATTTGAATCCCACCACTGGTCGTGAGTCACTTTCTTCCGTGCTGTTGTAACTTTGAACAGTCACTAAAACAGACTTCAGGAAAGCTGTAAAAACCTGGCTGTTCCGACAGGCCTGGGGCTGTTGACCTCATTGTTGAGGTCCAGCCCCGATTAGAATGAATGTAGGTGTTGTGATTTTAAACTGTCTTTTTTCCCCCCTCTTTTTTTATCTCTTTTTTGTAAGCCGCCCGGAGTCCTTCGAGATTGGGCGGCATATAAATTTTGATAATAAATAAATAAATAAATAAATAAATAAATGTTGTAAGTTGAGGACTACCTGTATCCTTCAGTGTGCTGTATGAACCAGGCAAGAA
Organism: Thamnophis elegans; assembly: GCF_009769535.1. Taxonomy (NCBI): domain Eukaryota; kingdom Metazoa; phylum Chordata; class Lepidosauria; order Squamata; family Natricidae; genus Thamnophis; species Thamnophis elegans. The sequence continues at coordinate 5,640,513 of NC_045548.1, forward strand.
TGAATCTGGCTACTCAGCTGATAATCCTTTCTAATCTTCCCTGTTGACTGGAGGCCAAGTCCTTATCTCACAGAAAGCCAATCCATTTTGTTATCAGATTTAAATGTCACGGAAGTCGAAAAACATTGTCATCCATTCACAAGAATAAAGATCAGCGCATTAAAAATGTATACTGTTAGGTTAACGTTTTAATATTGTGCCTTTCATTTTTAAAAAAATATATACTTCACATGTCTGCAGAGGTTTTTCTCTCTTGTACGTGTAGCACCCTTTCCATCAGTGGTGGGATTCAAATAATTTACCAACCAGTTCTCTGCCCTAATGACCAGCTGGGTAGGCGGGGCCCGGTGGTCATGTGATCATGTGGGTGTGGCCAAGTCAATGTCACTCAGGTCGATGGGCGCTTCGCCTTAGCTGTTACAATGGTATTAAGGGTTAACTGGAGAGGCAGTTTCTGTAAGCAGGGCAATAAAGATGAGGCTAGAAACAACACCGGAATGTTTCCTTCCTGCCTTCCTTACAGGATTAGCCCTGTAAAGTGGAAAGAAACAAAAGGAGATTTTCTTCCAACAACTGGCCCTCTGAACTGCTTAGAAAGTTACCAACCAGTTCTCCCGAATAGGTGCGAACCGGCTGAATCCCACCACTGCTTTCCATGGAGAATGGCCCTTTGCAAAATTGTGACAGCAGCTAACCAGAGTCCATTTTTATGGTCCTTCAACTGCCTTTGCCAGCAGTTCCCTAGTTATCACTACCAAAGGGCGCCTGATCTCCCTCACCATTCAGACATCCAAATGATGCCTTGCCCTTCCATTCCCCTACAACAAAAGTCTCACCTGGATGAGCAGATCTTCCCTGGGCTGCTTAAGGCAGCTTAAGTCATGACTGCACTTCACTCAGGGTCGAAGCAGCAGGTGGCAGCTTGGAAGAAATTGCAAGGTGGCCGCTGCTGGTTTCGACCCTTGTCCTCTTAATGAGGAAATAGAGTGAAGTGGTTTAATTCTCAAAAGAGAGAAAGGCGGACTCCCTGCCGGTTCTAGGATGGAATGCTGTTGTAACATAATTCCTTGTGTAGGTGTGGCGGTCACCCATGACCCAGTGCATAACAGGGCACGCGCAGCCACGCTGAACCACACAGGAAAGAACAAACTCCATAACATCCTAATATCCTGATAATGCATAACATAACATCCTGATAGTTCACTCTAGATGTGCCTTACCCAACGACGCCCAGGATATGACCATATATAGACAGAACTTCCCTGAGCAGTAGATTAGCAATTGTACTTTGACAGGCTGTCTTTAATCACATGCTGATTGCTCCTCCTGCCTTTGTCCTATCTCAATAAAAGGGGCTCCCAGACTCCATTCTGGGTCGCCTCATCCCGAGAAAGCTCGTGTCCGTGTCTTTTCTCAACATTGGCCTCATGGACGAACCATGGGCACTTCGCAGAATGCATTGAGAACAAGAACTGGAACTGCCTTTGGTTTATTGTTTTAAGAAAGGAGAAACCCCATTTTTAAGAGCTCGCAAGTGAAAGGAAAGACAAACAACAGATTTCGGTGACAATATTTTCCCCTGAAAGCCCTGCTGAGTTTATTTAGAATTACTTCTGAACATCAGAGGTAGGATTCAGCCAGTTCTGGCTGGTTCTGGTGAACTGATAGTGAAAATTTTGAGTAGTTCGGAGAACCAGCAAATACCACCTCTGGCTGGCCCCATCCCTGATCTATTTGCTGCCTCCCAAGTCCCAGCTGATTGGTTGAGTCTTCTTTTGTTGCCCTGCACAGGAGAATGGAGCTGGAAAGAAGGTTAGTGGGGTGTTGTGGCCCAGCAGGAGCCGTTGGAGCTGCCACCAGACTCCGACAGCGAGGGGCCCTAAGAGTCGGCTCTGGAGGATGTGGAGGACCCTGGACAGGGTTCTAACTCTGAGCAAGACGCAGAGAGGCTGGTTGGCCACCAGGAGGCACCTGAGCCTTGGACCAGTGGGGAGGAGACAAGGGAGAGTGATCCGGATGCCAGCAGTGAGTTGTTCCTGGATGCCCGGCACCGAAGAGCTAATAGGCGTCAGGAACAGTTGCGCAAGTACAGGAGGTAATTGCACTCAGCTGGTGGTCGTTACTGGACAGAGGAGGGGGTCAGAACAGTGGGGTGGGGAGGGGATGGGGATGGGGATTTTGCAGTAACTTTCCCCCTGCCATGCCCACCAAGTCGTGCCCACCAAGTCACGTACACAGAACCGGTAGTAAAAAAATTTGAACCCCACCACTGCTGAGCAAGTCTAAACTTGCAATAGAAGTTTATAACCTGGGACTTGCTTCCTAGAGAATATGAAATCTTTGAAAACAATAGGATTTATTTCTGAGTAAAAATGCACTGGGAGGAATTTTTTTAAAAAAAATCAATATGTGATTGGCATTTGTGTTTTGATAAATGCTTTTTAATGGGTCACATATCAATTTATTTATTAGTCAAACTTATATAGCTGCCAATTCATAAAACACGACTCTCAGCAGTGGACAGTACATTCAAACAAAACCTCTTACCGTTTTTCAGTGTTGGGTTAGCAAGATAAACACAACTTGTTTTAGGCTACAAGCAATTCTTCATATGTCTTGTGAGCTCACTCTCAGAAGGGCGTGAGGTTTAATTGAGAAAAAGGTGCACTTATTAAAATTAAATATATCAGGGCACACGGCATCTTCTGGTACAGGGATATTAACTTGAACAGAGTAAATTGTTTTGTTGACAGCACAACAGAAAGGAAGATGTAAAGGCAACATAACATCAAAATCAATTGGGAAATGGCAGAACCTGGTAAAGGGGGAAGTTGTTACAGGAGGCTAAGATGGTTTCTTCAAACCCGTCCTTCCTTTCAAACAATTTTAGCTGTTATAGATGCCATGCCAGCTTGCAGCTGCTTAAGCTGAGGCTAATGACAGTTGGAGGGACGTGGTTCAGTGGTTAAGATGCTGAGCTTGTTGATAAGAAAGGTCGGCAGTTCGGCGGTTCGAATCCCTAGTGCTGTGTAACAGAGTGAGCTCCCATTACTTGTCCCAGCTTCTGCCAACATAGCAGTTTGAAAGCACGTAAAAATACAAGTAGAAAAATAGGAACCACCTTTGGTGGGAAGCCAGTGGTGGGATTCAGCCAGTTCGCACCTATTCGGGAGAACCGGTTGGTAACTTTCTAAGCAGTTCGGAGAACCGGTTTCGGGAAGAAATCTTATTTTCCACTTTACAGGGCTAATCCTGTAAGGAAGGCAGGAAGGAAACATTCTGGTGTTGTTTCTAGCCTAATTTTTATTGCCCTGCTTACAGAAACTGCCTCTCCAGTTCACCCTTGCTACATTGTAACAGCTAAGGCGAAGTGCCCATCGACCTGAGTAATGTTGAATTGGCCACGCCCACACGGTCACATGACCACTAAGCCCCGCCTACCCACCGGGTCATTAGAACAGAGAACCGGTTGTTAAATTATTTGAATCCCACCACTGACAACAGCGTTCCGTGCGCCTTTGGCGTTTAGTGACACCACATGCCCACGGAGACGTCTTCAGACAGCGCTGGCTCTTCAGTTTTGAAACGGAGATGAGTACTGCCCCCTAGAGTTGGGAATGACTACCACATATGTGCGAGGGGAACCTTTACCCAATGACAGTTGGGGGAAAAAATACATTTCTGACTTTTATGGATTTGATAGATTCATTGGCTACTTATTGCCGGAACACAACAGAGCCCAAGGGAAAGTCAAATACCAATATCTATAACATTCATATTCTTTTTCGTAGTTAGTTAATTGGGCTGTTCTTAAATAAATACTATCTAGGTCTAGTGCACATTTGATATTGGTACTTTAGGTTTACAGTATTTGCTAGATTGTGCCTGGCGTTCAAAACATTTCCAGTGTCTGCCGTAATTGGTTATCATCCTTGAAAACTGAGAAGTGCTCTGCTAATTTTATACCACACAACACACAATATCAGCGTGGAAGCTGGAAGAAAAGTTTACAACCCATGTTCTTAATTTTTTTTAATGGAAAGGGTCTAGGCCTCCTCTGAGACTAGGACTAGGCCTCCTCCGAGTTCCATCTGCCGGTCAATGCCGACTGGCAACTACGTGGAGGAGAGCCTTCTCGGTGGCAGCTCCGACCCTATGGAACGATCTCCCCGTGGAGATTCGTACCCTCACCACCCTCCAGACTTTCCGCACAGCCCTTAAACTCTGGCTATCCCGTCAGGCCTGGGGCTAAAGACTGTAACCCACCCGAATGGTATGAATGTTGTGCTTTTAATTATGTATTGTTTTATGTGTCAAATGTTTGTTCCCCCCCCCCCTTCGAGTTGTAAGCCGCCCTGAGTCCCCCCAGGGAAAAGGGCGGCATATAAATAAACTTTCATAACTCATAACTCATAATTAGTAATAAATAACCTGGCACCTATGAGGCAGGGAAATTTTGGGAAAATAATCACCCCAACCAATTACGAGCCATTAAGCTAAAGGGACCTAGGGTGAAGGCCAGCTCACTCATCAATAAGGCTAGAAATGTAGCTCTTTCTAGAAGATGCAGTTTAAATGAATGGAAAAAGAGATCTTTTATAGATTTTAGCCACCAAATAATTTGATTTCCGTTTCACCACGTATCCAATCTCGCCAGGAAGCTTTATGCTACTCGATTGTCAGTATCAAATATTACAAAATGGTGGATAAGAATTCTTTTATGGATAAGCGTAGAAGGCTTCCTCAGTCTTATCCAAAATAGTGGATAAGACTTCCTCGGGCTGGATGGGAAGCAAAAGATGGAAATGAATGCCAGCGTGATGTTATAAAGCCTGTGGATCTTAACCCGTTGAAAATGGAGTTTGGGAAAAGTCTGATAGAATCTGCAGTGCAATTCTGTACACGTTCCATGGAGTCCAAAGAATTTTAGCCAGAAATGCATCCCACGTGTTGTTCTAAAACACCTCGGTTTTTTTTTTGAATCAAGAAAGTCGTCACCCAAAATCACACTACAACTACATGAAGTCTAGCTCCATCCCTTTCTCGTAACCTCCTGAGAAGGTCATCACCCTAAAGTAGCCCACAATCCATTTGGGTTTGGCTAAATGATTATGACGCTACTCTAGCTCTTAAAATCTGGTCTAAAAGAGAACAAAAGAGTTCCCTCAGTACAGTGGCGGGCTTCAAAAATTGTTCGAACCTACATCTGTGGGTGTGGCCTCCTTTGTGGGAGTGGCTTGCCGCCCATGTGACCGGATATGAAGATGCCGACGACACTTGTCAAAACCACCTTAAATTATCTGACACACAGCACTGGCATGCATAAGAATATGATGTCAACTTGTTTTTTAAAAGGCATCTTTGGTTTGCGTTAAAACAACTTCAACACACGCAATGTTCTGATTGCACCACAAACGCAGTAGTCTTCTGCGCCTATCAGCTAGGCTTCCAACAAAGGAAATATAGGACAGGCTAGCACAGGGGCTGGTGGGTGGGGCCAACTGATTGTCGGAATTACTGGTTAACCCCTGATTAAAGAAATGTCCTTCTGGGTTCGGCTCCAAGTGGGGAAAAAGACACTGGAGACATGGAGGCTGCTTGGAAAGATGGTTCATTGGTGGACAGGACCACATGGCTTGAGTTCCTGAACAGAAAAGGTGATCACATGCTTCAATGTTGGGTGGAGAAGAAGAGAAGGGCCGAGGGAGGGGCTTGCTAGGCTTTTTATAACCTGTTCAGTCCCACCTCTCTGTTTCCTATTCCTGTGTAAGAAATGTATTCTGATTGGTTGTCAGACTCCCATGGGGCCATGCAGGGGCAACTCTCTAGGCTGTGTTTTGAATCCAGGTTAGGTTGAGTTCTCAGATGCCATGTGGTCAGTTGGGACCAATATTATCATGCTTTAATCCCATCCTCCTGGAGCTGAAGTGGAGAAGCCTTTATTATGTAAAGTGGACTAGCTTGGCCTTCTTAATGGCCCATTGATAAAGTGGGGATGGGCAGGAAGCTACAGGCAGCTATTCTGTCTTTTAAAACATCTTTCTTTCTTTTCACATCTGGAGAAATATTCTGCCTTTTCAATATTTCCTAGGATATTTCATTTTTTCTGGGAGAGGGCTGGGTGATAAACTTCCTACACTCCAAGCAGCTGAATCCCACCCCTGGGTGAGATGGTCATTATGGTCATTACTTCTGGAGAGTAAGACAGTATCCTACAGGAATGAGCCGCAAGGAAACCATGGAAGGAAGAGAAAGAAAGAGGCAGGAAATATAGACACGATCTTGATCTCAATCCATTGCAGATAACCTGTTTGTTTGTGTGTGTGTGTGAGTGTGTTTGTGTGTGTGAATTTGAGAAATAAAGCCACAAGAATAACCATCTCTCCCTAATATCCTTATTTTTCTGGATAAAAACATGACTAACAGAGACATGATCGTTAAAAGTGTGACAGCTGCAGCTCAGGAGGTGGCAGGCAGAGATTTCGAGACCAAGTTCAGCCTCCTGTCATCTATCTAAATTGTATGGCTGCCTCCAAGGTCTGTGCCTGGATTTCTCGCTTTGCAGAGTGAATCAGTAGGCGAGTGATGTAAGAGGATGGGTATGGAAGTGGACAGCGTGTCCTTCTCAGCCTTCGATGGAAAGGTGTTTCATCCAGGGGGGAATCTGTGAATAGGCTCCAAAGGGACAGCCAGGTTTTTAACGGGGGGTGGGGGGTGGGGGGGAAGATTTCATCCGGCTCTCCCATTATGTTTGTTTACATGCCTTGGCTGCAGAGGTGGGTTCCTACCAGTTCGCACCTATTCGGTAGAACCGGTTCGTCAAATCTACCGAACCGGTTAGAAGAGGTTCCACCAGTGGACCCGGAAAGCAGGCCACACCTACAGAACAGGTTCCAAAAACTTTTGAAACCCACCACTGCCACACATTCACATACAGAGAGAGACAGACAGACTGACAGAGAGAGAGAGAGAAAGAGAAAGAAAGGAAGAAATAAATAAATAAAAAGAAAGAAAAAGAGTGTGAGAGATGAAAGAAAAAAAGAAAAAAGGGACAAAAGGAAGGAAAGAGAGAGAGAGAGAGAGAGAGAGAGAGAGAGAGAGAGAGAGAGAGAGAGTTGCAGCAGATTGAGGTTTGTAATCTACTTACGAAAGAACAGGACTTGAGACCACGAAGGTGAGAGAAACAGGTTTATTTGATGCATCCAGTTCAGCGTGTTCACAGACCAAAATCTGAACTGCCTGGGCTCTGCCCAGGATGCTACTTTTATGCCGTGTTCCACACTGTGCATTCTCAAGGCGTTTCCATACACGAGACAAACATGACATTTCAAAAAGGGGAAGTTCACTTTGGAATGTTACAGAGAAGTACATAGGAAAAATACAAAAAAGAGAAGTTCCTGTAATGTCTTAAGCTGTCAGCAGTTTTTACCTCTGTTCTATCTCTCACCCACGCCTGGCTTCCTGTGCCCCTCCTTTACAGGGTCTTGCCACACTGTTCAACACTATTTTTTAATACTTATGAGGAAGTTGGAGAGAAAGTTCACTCCAGCTAAAAGTCAACTTTGGAACTCCAGGGCACTAGAATGAAAAGCCAAGCTAATATGAATTTATAAGGTCCATCCTATTAAGACCACCTAACCTGGACAGCCACTAGTGGGTTTACCTGTGCACCCCCTCCTGCATCAAGAGAACACATGGCCGGCAAGCCACTCCCACCAGGTCACATGGCCAGCAAGCCACTCCCACAAAGGAGGCCACGCCCACAGAGTAGGTTCCAAATTTTTTTGAAACCCACCACTGCTTGGCTGCCACAATATCTCCCCAGGTAGATCATAATAACCACAAGTTAAAACAATGCGCTGTGATGTCATTTCAAGTTGGTTTGTAAACTGAAGCCAATTACCCCTAATCAGCACATCACCCCTACAGCGAGGCAAGTAAAACCAAATCAAATAGTTGCTGAAAAAAGCCCGTTTTTTCAGACGCACACATTTTTAAAACCGGTGCATTCCACAAGATCAGCGAGACCCCCATATGCTGCGGGTTACTTAGGACAGAGCTGACTCAGCAGAGATTAATTTCCACATTAACGAGCACAGCAGCCGGCTGTCAATCCAGTTATGCCCTCAGAACCACTTTCTTCCAGACGTTCTGAAGAAAAGTCGCCAAATACATCTTCCCCGATCAGATGAAGATGATAAAAATGCAAGGAGAGATAGAAAGACAGCCGTAGGTCATGACATCTGGATAAATGGATTCATTCGAGGAGTTGCCTTTCGCGCTGCCCTTCTGCCTACGCCGTGAAGCTCCGGTTGACGATTTATTAAGCCGCGGGCATTGATTTTTACAAGGAAACAAGGCCCTTCTCTTAGAGACGTTGGAAGAATGAAGCATCTGCCTGCCAGGTGAGGGAGCTGAGCAGGTGTAAATGAGCGAGCCGGATTGTTTACCAGTGATGATAGTGTCCCTAATCCTTCCAAGTAAACAAGTCTTTTTTAAATCAGAGTTTAATATAATTAGGGGCCATCGTCAGAGGTGCTGAGCTCTAAATCCAGGCTAACAAAACACTGCTATGTGTAAATAAATAAGGTATACTGGGACTTAATATGCTGGCTTCAGTGGTGGGATCCTGCCGGTTTAACAACAGGTTCATTGATTGTGTGTTTTGCGCGTGTGCACAGTGTGCAGTTTTAACAAAACTTGCCTTCCACATTACTTCTGGAGAGTAAGACAGTTGAGGCGTGGCAATCAGCTGAGAGGATACAGGTGTCAGCGTTCCAAGTATCATGTAGATTTAAATCAGAGTCCAAGGCAAAACGATCCTTAAAGTTCCAATTTAATAAAGCAGACATCTTAGCACATCTGTGTTAATCCCAATTCTGGAAATGACATCAGAATCCCACCCAGTTAAAAGTTCATGATCTTGTCCTCACACCCACAATCCATCACATGGTCCAATCTTCTTCTTTCACGCTGGCATCCACACCCAGCTGCTTCCGGTCAGGTGTAAAAGTGCGGAGACAAAAGATGACCTTGGTCTTCTAGAAAAGAATGATAACAATACATTCCACAATCCTACTCCTGTCTATTCCCCCCTCCCATCAACTATACTAGTGAAACAGCATAATGAAATAAGAGAAACTGTGGCAGGCCGAAATTCTAAAAGGAATATAATTGCAGGCCTGACAACAGGTAAGTAAACCGCAGGGGTGGGCTGGTGGGCTGATCTGATTGTCGGAGTGAACCAGTTTGCTCCTAGCTGACGATAGAGATACCGGTTCCCCTGAATCGGTCTGAACCAGCTGAATCCCACCCGTGGCTGGCTTGGTTACCCAAATCAAGCCATCCCATATCATTTTTGTCTCATCTCGTGTGTTGTTTGAACTCAACCAATGAGAAATGGGTTAACTGGATTAACTCTCCAGCTTTTCTTGCAATGTCCAGAAACATTCTTCTTCTTCTTCTTCTTTTAAACCATTCATGACAAGCAGAATTTGGCAGCTGAGCAGTATGTATAGAAACATGTACCTAAGTTCCTGGGCTCACAGCCACTGGCTTTGACAACTTGCGAGATCACTCTTTGGGAGAGAGCATCAGGGCCATTTCTCACATGACGTGTTTGCCACAAACTGTGCACCCAATAGGGAGCTGGAGTCAATCAGGGCTTCCTTGTGAAATGTGTGTTTGCAAACAGTATTTGCCACATTCTCACTTTACATCTTCAGAAATAGTAGTACTACTCTTAGCGTCCCTTCCGTCTGCCTCTCCCCAAAAAAAATAATGTAATTTGCAAAGTGATCCTGGGGAATGATTGGAAATATGTAAATGCCAGTATAATGAATGGGATCGTCTGGGTGCCATGATTACAAATTTCAGCCCGGCTGGGCGTGACTAGCTTCATTATGGAAGCAACATCGGTTGGACAGAATGTGAAACTTGCAAAGCAAGGGAGATTCATTTCCTGCATACAGATCCTGCCTCTTAAATAGAGAAAGCATGTTGTGGCTGCTTTTTAATTTGCATTTATTGTTGGGAATTCCCAACACAAATATCAACAGATTTATTTCCTGCAGAGGCTTAGTTGCCCAATTTCACTGTATAATGTTGTTCATGATATGCCTAGCTAGCATTGACTCAGGGCCCACTGATCACATTATCAGGACTGGAGTTTTACGTTGGTTAAAAAGAAGACGAAGCATGAATTGCTTGTGAATTCTTCCTCTGCCTACTTTAATTTCTACCTGTCCCTCCCCGCACTTCATTTCGTGTCTTTTAAGTTTGGAGAGCAGCTTTCCAAAGGGAGGAAATCTTTGGGATGCCCTTGAATAAATGACACTGAAAATGATCGAGCCTTATTTTATAGCTACTCCAGGCAAAGCGAAGAAGAAATGTCTTAGTCTGTGTAGCTATTTCCAAGAAGTCATCTATTGAAGGGGAGGCTGGGGTGGGTTCCTGCCAGTTCTAAGCTCTTCTATAGAAGAGGTTCCACAAATCTACAGTGCCGTTTAGAACCGGTTCCATCTCCCTCCCCTCACTTGTCCACACATCATCACAATGAAGAGCGAGAGGAGGAATTCTGGGAGTTGAAGTCCACAAGTCTTAAAGCTGTCAACTTTGAACACCCCTGGGTTTTTTTTTCTAAAGGGTTAGTAGTGGGCGTGGCACAGAATAGGTAGCACATTTTTTTGAATCCCACCAGTGGTTTCCATGCAAGCTATTTTAAGAATCACACAAACCCTATGCGAAACATGGTGTCTCAAGATCTAAACCAGTTCTTCCAGATCATTTCTATAGCACACACCTGCCTAGGAATGATATTGTAACCAATTACTGCATTGTTCTACTTATGTATTGTACACCTTCAATATTTTATTGGATTGGCATTTGTTTTTTAAAAAAAGTCATGGTAAATATCAATTCCTTCCTTCTACACTTCCTCTCTCCCTCCCTTCCTGAGATGTCACGAGCAAAGATTAAAAATATAGGGGTTTTCTGCTCCCTGGACAAAAGAACCTGAAGTTATCTGGAAGGCCTTGTCCTCACCACCACCTCTCGTAATGCTCCAGGATCTTATTAAAGAGGAATTTAGAGAATGCGCTGCTATTCTCTGTGTAAATCAGCCCTGAGGTAAATGGAAATGACAGGAGAGTGGACACAGGCTTATGGCTGTCCCATGTTGTTAGTTTTATGTGTATTAAGTCATAAATCTGTCCTACTTGTTACGCATTTTTAAACCTAATCCCTCCCCCTCAGTAAAAGCAAAACCCTGAATTTAACTTGGGTACATTTCCTCAGAACTACATATATTTTGATGTATTTTCTTCTAAAATGCACATGGCTAATGTAAATATCTCATGGACATTTTTCCAAAATTAATCTCTTCTTTATGTGTATATATTTAGTTGAAAATGGCCTCAAAAAACTCAGGGAAGAGAATGTTTTTCTTGTGTCAATCTGAAATGTGTTGTTGATTTGCCTAAATATGATGCCCATCTTCCCCGTTAGACCAGACAAGCAAAACAACCAGGCGAGCTAATTCTACTTTATCATAAGCGTGAACAGAACCTTGCAAGCTTGAAAGTACAAAAGTCCCACTTAACTTTCTGACATGATTCATGGAGGGTTGTTTCGACGTTCCTTTCTTTTCCCATTTTTATATGCCGCAAAGATTGGTCTTGGCTAACTTATGTTGTAGGAACCATCCGTTGTGCTCTGTTACCTAGTGGCATTCAATTTTTTTTTACTACTGATTCTGTGGCCGTGACTTAGGGGGCCTGGCATGGCTTGGTGGGCATGGCTTGGTGGGTGTGGCAGGGGAAGGATGCTGCAAAATCTCCATTCCCTCCAGAGGTGGGTTCCTACCAGTTCGCACCAGTTCGGTAGAACCGGTTCGTCAAATCTACCGAACCGGTTAGAAGAGGTTCCACCAGTGGACCCGGAAAGCAGGCCACACCTACAGAAGAGGTTCCAAAAATTTTTCAAACCCACCACTGACAGACACACACACACACACACACACACACACACAGACAGACAGACTCACACAGAGAGAGAAAGAGAAAGAAAGGAAGAAATAAATAAATAAAAAAGAAAAAAGAAAGAAAAAGTGAGAGAGAGATGAAAGAAAAAAAGGAAAAAGGGACAGAGAGACAAAAGGATAGAGAGAAAGAGAGAGAGAGAGAGAGAGAAAACACATGGTCAGCAAGCCACTCCCACCAGGTCACATGGCCAGCAAGCCACTCCCACATAAGAGGCCACACCCACAGAGTAGGTTCGAAATTTTTTTGAAACCCACCACTGATTCCCTCCCTGTTCCAGGGGAAGGTTATTGCAAAATCCCCATTCTCTCCTAATAAGCTGGGACTCAGGAGGCAGAGAATAGATGTGTGGGGTGGGGGGGGAGTAAGAGGTGGTATTTACCGGTTCTCTGAACTATTCAAAATTTTCACTACCAGTTCTTGAGAACTGGTCAGAACCTGCTGAATACCACCTCTGCACTTATTGGTTTTGGTCCCATGCAGAGCGGGAACTCAGCAACTGAATTAATAAATGAAACAAGAATCAAAGATATGATTATCTGATTAAAAAAATATATAACCCAAGAAACCATCTGTATTTGCAGTGGTATCTGGATCCTGCTTGCATTGGCCCTGACACAAGTTCACATATTGTCTCTCTCTCTCCTTTTTAACAGATGTGGGTTTATTCCCTTTTAAGAGCACGCGAAGAAAAAAGATGGAGGAAGACGCTTCTCCCAAAACTGCTGACTGAAACAGCAACTTCATCTTGATTCATGATGGTCAAGCCTCTCTTAAATCATTCCCTTGAGCACTGGGCCAGTGGTCATATTGAAGGAGCAATGTTTAACATAAGCTGTCAATCTAAAGAAGCAGAGGATCTTGTTGGATCACAGCAGTAATATCTGCTGGCTTAACTTGTCTATGACAATCCTGGTTATTTTTCCCCATTATATACTGCAGTGTTTGCAGATGGATGGTGACTGAATGGCACACATATTTCCTCAAGCAAAAATACCGTAGCCTTTGAGCTCCAAGCTTGGCTACTACAGATGGGCTGCAAAAACCAATATAGTCACTAGATGGCAGCAGAAAGTTATTTGCAAGATCCAATCTGGGGTGGACCTGGTTTAGAGAAAGTTACTTCTTGAGAAAAGTTATCTCCCAGCACCTCTCTAATGGTCATCGTTAGGAGTACCTCAGAGGTGGGTTCCTACCAGTTCGCATCTATTCGGTAGAACCGGTTCGTCAAATCTACCGAACCGGTTAGAAGAGGTTCCACCAGTGGACCCGGAAAGCAGGCCACACCTACAGAAGAGGTTCCAAACATTTTTTGAAACCCACCACTGGTCCTTGGATAGGATTATTCTACACTATCATGCTCCTATTTATAAAACTCGGTGCCTCTGTGAAAGGTAAGGATGACTACTGCGTTTGTGGTGCAATCAGAACATTGCGTGTGTTGAAGTTGTTTTAACGCAAACCAAAGATGCCTTTTAAAAAACAAGTTTGCATCCTATTCTTATGCATGCCAGTGCTGTGTGTGAGGTAATTTAAGGAGGTTCTGACAAGTGTCGTCGGCATCTTCATATCCGGTCACATGAGTGGCGAGCCACTTCCATTCGGTCACATGGGCGGCAAGCCACTCCCACAAAGGAGGCCACACCCACAGAGTAGGTTCGAACAATTTTTGAAACCCACCACTGGAGTACCTCCATCCATGTTTCTGCTGACATTCTAACAAAATGCTACATGCGTCAGCCCTGGAGGCCATCTTTTTCATTGCAGCTTCAGGGCCGCCACATTGGTGCCTGGGAAAATGGGAGGGGGAGTTGCGAGGAATGGTGGAGGATTAGCCATAACAACATTTCTTCCTCTCAGGGGAGTCAAGGGCGTTCGGCCTGCACCTAGATTGGAGTGACTGAGGGTTGTCTCCAGTTGGGATGATGAAATGATTGGGCCATGTGATGGACTTGTGAGTTCAGGGGATCTTTGACTTATTTTTGGGTGAGGAAAACCTGGAGACTTTCAGATTCGGGGTTTCCCAGATGTGGCAATATGACATCTCTGATTAAATGGAACGTTGAGGAACTTTCGTTAGGGGTGTTACTTGGAATCCTGACAACCCTGATTGTGAAGCAGAAATGACCTTCACTGATTCCATGTTAATTTTCTTCCCACAAGGCTTGTTTCTCCAATTGGCCTGGATTCAGGGTTAAGTTAATGGCCTATGACTTATTGGATCTCTTCAGCATCCCAGTTGAAAAAAAAAATCATATTATATTGACCTGCTTGCCAATCTTCTGTCTTAGTATATTGGTTGTTTTCCAGTTCAAAAATACTTCGATGGAAGATCACCGTTTTCTCATTTTTGCCCATCAGAGATCGCCTACAAGTTCAATTGTTGTCATTTCAGTATGATATACTGTTTTGAAACCTGATTGAAAAGGTCCAGGTAATGTAATTTCTCCCAGAACCTCCCCCCCCAAAGTCACAGACCAATTACATTCTCAACAGTCTCAACCCCTTTTAGCTGGGGTTGTTAAGTGAATCACTCTAACTGAATTGCATAATCCTTAAGCAAATGTGACTTTCCCCACTGACTTCGCTTGGTGGGAAGGTTGCAAATGGAGACCACCAGCTGGGTTCAATTATCTCCTGTAACTGCGTAACTGTTCTTTACGCCGATTAGCCCTCCGTTGCCGGGCATCCAGGACTAACTCCCTTGTCTCCTCCCCACTGCTCCAATGCCTGACGTCAGGATCACACTCCCTAGTCTCCTCCCTGCTGCTCCAAGGCTTGACTTCCGGAGCACGCTCCCTTTGGCTCTCACCGCTGCTCCAGGCCTCAGCCGCCTCCTGGTGGCCAACCAGCTTCTCTGCGCCCTGCTTGGAGTCGGAACCCTGTCCAGGGTCCTCCACATCCTCCAGAGCTGACTCATAGGGCTCCAACGGCTCCTGCTGGGCCACAACAAATACCCATAGGTGCAATGACAAAGAGAGAGGAGAAAAGCACATACATATACACTTTTTCTAGGCACAACAAATCCAGCCCCCCCTTTTATAGTTATTACTCTTAAAGGGACGGGAAAGAATTCCTACAGCCTAAATAATTCCTAAAGGCAGGTTCTATTTCTTTCTATTTGGTTCCAACTTTTCCGTTCCAAAGCAGATGGACTTTCCTGAAGTATTAATATTGTTCCTTTTATGCCTTTATTCTTTGACAATGGCACACTGTTTGGCAGGTGCATTTTGTCAAGATTTTATCGGTAAACAGCGAATTGGTGAGCTTGCAAAAAACACAAGGAGGCAGAAATAAATCAGAAACAAATGAAAACAGATTTTGCATTAAAAAAAAAAAAACCCCAACCTTCCAGAATTCTTCAGCTAGCATGGCTGGCTTGGGAACTCTGGGAGTTGAAGTCTACACATCTTAACGCTGCCAAGTTTGATAAACACTGTTCTAAATGTATTTTCTAGTGAAAACATATCAATTTTGAGTACAATTCCTGAAGATCTGTCATTGCCATTGACAGGGAAACATGACTGTACTGCTCCTTCGGGAACATTGTGATTATACAAAATTGTTATATTTATATATGTTTTTTTAATTTGAGTTGTAATGTCCAAGTGGGGAAAAAGACACTGGAGACATGGAGGCTGCTTGGAAAGATGGTTTATTGTTGGACAGGGCCACATGGCTTGAGCCCTGAACAGAAAAGGTGATCACATGCTTCGATGTTGGTGGAGAAGAAGAGAGAAGGGCTGAGGAAGGGGCTTGCTAGGCTTTTTATACCCTGTTTAGTCCCACCTCTCTGTTTCCTGTTCCTGTGTAAGAAATGTATTTTGATTGGTTGTCAGACTCCCATGGGGCCATGCAGGGGGCTACTCTCTAGGCTGTGATGAGTTCTCAGATGCCTTGTGGTCAGTTGAGTATATTATCATGCCTTTCTGTAGCTGCTGGTGAAGTCTTTATTATGTAAAGTGGGCTAGCCTGGCTAGTCTTAATGGGCCTATTGACAAAGTGGGGGTAGGCAGGAAGCTACAGGCAACTATTCTGTCTTTAAAACATGCTTCTTTTCACATCCAGAGAAACATTCTGCCTTTTCAATATTTCCTAGGGGATATTTCATTTCTTCTGGGAGAGGGCTGGATGATAACTTCCCACAAGTTGTACAATAGCAATAGCAGTTAGACTTATATACCGCTTCATAGGGCTTTCAGCCCTCTCTAAGCAGTTTTACAGAGTCAGCATATTGCCCCCAACAATCCGGGTCCTCATTTTACCCACCTCGGAAGGATGGAAGGCTGAGTCAACCCTGAGCCGGTGAGATTTGAACAGCCGAACTGCAGAACTGCAGTCAGCTGAAGTAGCCTGCAGTGCTGCACTCTATCCACTGCGCCACCTCGGCTTTTGGCCAGCACACAGAGAAACCTGTGTGCTGGCCAGAATTAACACATTTATTTTAAGTTAAACAAAGTAGCTGCTGTTTTAGTTTCGTCCAGTTGGTGTTCATAGCTTTAGCCATCAGAAACAATGCCAAAAATCAAGAATATTCAACTGTTATCTTTCACCTAATACTCAGGCAATGAGGTATTCTTGTAGCCATGAGCATACCTCTCAGTGACCTTCCTAACACGTTTTTCCTTATTATTTTTTATATTATTTAGTTTTTATAAAATTGTGCATAATTTAGAACTTAGAATAACTTCACCGTCACTTTGTTTGAATGCACGCTAATGGGCATACAGTAAAATGAAATTTCATTGCATGCAGCTCTCAAAGGGTCATCACATCCCATATACACTACATAAACATGACAAAATAAATACAAAATTATACCCACGTATATTATATGACACAAACAACACAGTCTAGTTTGGAGGGCATACATGTAGATGGCACGAAAACCGAATCTTGGGAGTTTTATCAGATGATGGCATAGGGAACCAAGCTGTTACAGAATAGCAATAGCAATAGCAGTTAGACTTATATACCGCTTCATAGGGCTTTCAGTCCTCTCTAAGCGGTTTACAGAGTCAGCAAATTGCCCCCAACAACAATCTGGGTCCTCATTTTACCCACCTCGGAAGGATGGAAGGCTGAGTCAACCTTGAGCCGGTGAGATTTGAACCGCCGAACTGCAGAACTGCAGTCAGCTGAAGTAGCCTGCAGTGCTGCATTTAACCACTGCGCCACCTCGGCTCTTAATCTGGTAGTCCTTCTAGAAATACTTCGAGACCTTCTCCCAGAGGGGAGCAACAGAAACAGACTGTGAAGTGGGTGTGTGGGGCCTCTAACAACGCTTTGCACTCTAAGCACATAGTGCTTATAAGCAGTATCCTGAATGACAGGAAGTGAGCTTCCTATAATCTTCTTGGTTGTCCTTACCACTCTCTGTACGGACTTTCTATCTGAGGCCCCGCTGCCACCAAACCAAACAGTGATGGGGTTTGTTAAAACGCTCTCAATCATGCGTCTGTATAAAGTGGCCAGGACAGATTTGATTGGGAGTCTCACTTAAATTCAATGCGAAGTGCTTTTTCAATTTGTTGAGTTCACCTAGGGTGGTGTTGCAGAAAATGACAGGCTTTAGGCTTCTCAGGACACAGGAAAAGTTTATTTGGCAGCCAGGTTCAGAAAGCTAGCGAAATGGCTAGCATTGCAAGTTCTGAACAACCTTCATTATCGAAGCACATGTTCTTATACATTCTCAAAGGCAGCGTAACACAGAAACACTTAACTCATTTCTCAGTGGTTACCTTGAGGAGAAAGCCTTATAAGGAGATGGAGTCTTACTTCTCCTTCTGTTATGGAGTACGTGTCATTAACGAACTTTAATTGAACCTTGGACTTTTGACATAGGCTTTTGACATAGGGACATCTTGTGGTTAGGCACTGGCTTCCTGTTTTTTTTGCAAGCTCCAACTCTGCCTATGTGGCTTTTAATACAGAAGTAAAGGGGCCCTGAGAGGCTGTCCAGCCTGACCCAGTAGGTTTCACGCTTAATGTCCAAATCTCACTTTATGTCCTACTATATCAGTAGATGCCTACCAGAGGAAAGCTTCCTAATTGTAAGATACAGTATATGGACTTCAACACCCAGATTTCCCCAGTTAGCATGAGTCTTGGTTAAGGTTGAAAAGCACTGCTCTATGGTATTAAAGACTTAGGGTACTTAGAGTCTAAATGATAGACTAGCCATGAACCCTGTTGTTAGTCAATATTAACTGTTGATTGATTGCAAAATGTCTCTCAATGCCATAAATTTTCTTAGAAAAAACCGATGGTGAGTTTAGCCGTATGCTTTATGTGGGACAATCCCAACAAAGAGGACAGGAGAGAAGTTGGCTAGATGGGAGGGAGAAAAGATAGGCGTCCAGGAGTCAGTCTCCCTCCTCTCTCAAATGAGTGTTGTCATGACTGGACACATCCATCAGGATAGTCCCCTCTGTAGCCATTGGTAAGAGAACCCATGGCAATGCTTTCACAGGGCCAAAGAGCTCCAAAGAGATACTAGATTTCATTTCACTACAGTGGTGGGTTTCAAATTTTTTTGGAACCTACTCTGTGGGTGTGGCCTCCTTTGTGGGAGTGGCTTGCCAGCCGTGTGGCCTGATGGGGGTGGCTTGCCAGCCATGTGTTTTCTTTCTTTCTTTCTTTCTTTCTTTCTTTCTTTCTTTCTTTCTTTCTTTCTTTCTTTCTTTCTTTCTTTTTCTTTCTTTCTCTCTCTCCTCTCTCTTCTCTCTCTCTCTCATCTCTTCTCTCTCTGTCTTCTCTGTTGGTGTTTTGTGTGGTTGGTTTGTGTGGGGGCACCGAGGCCGGCCAGCCATGTGTTTGTTTTCTTTCTTTCTTTCTTTCTTTTTCTCTCTCTCTCTCTCTCTTTTTCTTTCTTTCTTTCTTTCTTTCTTTGTTTCTTTCTATCTATCTCTCTCTCTGTGTTTGTGTGTGGGGGCAGCCATGTGTTTTCTTTCTTTCTTTCTTTCTTTCTTTTTCTCTCTCTCTCTCTCTTTTTCTTTCTTTCTTTCTTTCTTTCTTTCTTTCTCTCTCTCTCTCTCTCTCTCTGTCAGTCTGTCTGTCTGTCTGTTTGTCTCTCTCTCTCTCTCTGTTTGTGTGTGTGGGGCAGTGGTGGGTTTCAAAAAATCTTTGGAACCTCTTCTGTAGGTGTGGCCTGCTTTCCGGGTCCACTGGTGGAACCTCTTCTAACCGGTTCGGTAGATTTGACGAACCGGTTCTACCGAATAGGTGCGAACTGGTAGGAACCCACCTCTGTTTCACTAGCTCTTTAAGTCTAGAAGCTAAGAAGAAAGTTCTCTGGTATGAAGCTGAGAGGGGATTATGAGCCTGATAACTCCTGATTCACATAGTTCCTGAGCTACCCCTGGTCTCTAGTCTGCAATATAAGGATAATAATACCTTTATTACTTTGGAGACTCTTCTAATGGCTACTGATACTATGGGCCTTCCCCACTGCTGAGCTCACATGTTCTCCACTCATCCTTGAGTTAGCAGAAAAGAGAACCATGCACACTTTGCTGTCCTGCTTCTCCTACCACTGTTTTAACTCCCTGCTGTCACCTGACTTACTTCCAAGGTAACTGATAGCTGATAGCTTATACATCTTGAGGCTATAGCAATAGCAATAGCAGTTAGACTTATCTACCGCTTCATAGGGCTTTCAGCCCTCTCTAAGCGGTTTACAGAGTCAGCATATTGCCCCCACAGTCTGGGTCCTCATTTCACCCACCTCGGAAGGATGGAAGGCTGAGTCAACCGTGAGCCGGTGAGATTTGAACAGCCGAACTGCAGAACTGCAGTCAGCTGAAGTAGCCTGCAGTGCTGCATTTAACCACTGTGCCACCTCGGCTGTTACAATGCGTGTGAAAATACTAATACTAGGGTGGCTGAGAACAAGATAAGCCTGTCTCTCTCTCTCTTAGGCTGGGGTGTGAGATCCCAGCCTTAAGGACTCGGCCAATATAATATGTTACTAACTACAGTACACATATGTTTTGGTTAGAGACAAGTTTGGACAATCTCCCCTTTGGGCAAGCAATGTGTAGGTTAACATGAACTAACTTGATATTCTATGCTATATTATTGTACAATGATACAATAATAACACAACAGCAGAGTTGGAAAGGAGAGTCACACGTGGCCCTCTTGAGCTCTGCTTTCGCTGGCAGAGGTCCCGCAGACGAGTCCTTTGCTGTTTCCAGGACTGCCCTGTGGGCCGGATCTAAGTACTCCATGGGCCAGATTTGGGCCCCAGGTCTTGAGTTTGACACCCCTGCTCCAGAGCTATTCCACTTCTATAAAGAAGCAGAGGGGAGCAACATCTCTCAGGATCAGTGATCAAGATGTAAAGACCTAAGACAGGTCAAGAGTCTAGGAATTCTGGGAGTTGAAGTCCAGAAGTCACAAAAGGAACCATCGTTCTCCATCCCTGGTCTATATACAATTACTACCAAGATTTATTTTTTTAATGTGAAAAAGAAGAAATTATTAAATTCAGACAGCATAATCTTACAGAATGCAGTTTGATTTACATGCTATTCTTCTGGACGTGCGTCTATTTCTTTGGCTTGGCTCCCCTGACAGTTTAGGGCAGTGGTGGGTTTCAAAAATCGTTCGAACCTACTCTGTGGGTGTGGCCTCCTTTGTGGGAGTGGCTTGCCGCCCATGTGACCGGATGGGAGTGGCTTGCTGCCCATGTGACTGGATATGAAGATGCCGATGACACTTGTCAGAACCACCTTCAATTACCTCACACACAGCACTGGCATGCATAAGAATAGGATGTACACTTGTTTTTTAAAAGGCATCTTTGGTTTGCGTTAAAACAACTTCAACACACGCAATGCTCTGATTGCATCACAAACACAGTAGTCATCCTTACCTTTCACAGAGGCTCTGAGTTTTATAAATATGAGCATGATAGTGTAGAATAATCATATCCAAGGACCAGTGGTGGGTTTCAAAATTTTTTGGAACCTCTTCTGTAGGTGTGGCCTGCTTTCCGGGTCCACTGGTGGAACCTCTTCTAACCGGTTCGGTAGATTTGACGGACCGGTTCTACTGAATAGGTGCGAACTGGTAGGAACCCACCTCTGGTTTAGGGTGTAATTCCCAATATATTATGCAAAACCCAGTCATTCCCAGCATTTTTTGGACCTGAATTAGGAATTGCTGAGACATGATTCAATGTGATGTGGCTGTAGGATGCTATAGATGACCATCAAAACACTGAAATGATTGCATGTTGCATGAAAAACAAATATGGATTTTCACCAACTATAAGCGCTACCGAGCTGATTTCTCCCTGCTCATTTTTTATTTTTCTTCCTCCCCCCTTTTCTCATTAACTCTTAATGTTGTTTGCATTTATATTGCATACCTTAATATTGTTTTGTTTGTATTTGTATTATTAATCTTAAAGGGTGGCTGTAGTGGGAGGTAAAGGAGTTTATTATTACTCGTATATCGAGAAGTCAGTTACACTTTAAATAATTAAAACCAAAGGAAAGAAACATTTTCAGCCACTTCTTTTTATTCTGCCTCGGCTTGTCTTTCCCCAGGACATCAGGTATGTTCCCTAAATAAATATCTCTGATACACAGACGTTAGCAGAATGCCAAAATGAACATTCTAATTATATTGATAAAATCATGACGGTGACACATAAGGAAATAGATACCGTAAACAATAGCAATTTTATTTAAAAAACAATTAAGAGAGGATTCTCCTTGTTTGCAGTTGATTTCCCAGCTGTTTTCATCTGAGCAAATGATGAATCTTTTCCTGTGATGCATTTTTAATCCAATTTGCATCATTGTTGAACAATTGTTACAGTACCTGGATACTGAGCCGAGGTGGCGAGCCGAGGTGGCGCAGTGGTTAGGGTGCAGTACTGCAGGCCACTTCAGCTGACTGTTATCTGCAGTTCAGCGGTTCTAATCTTACCGGCTCAAGGTTGACTCAGCCTTCCATCCTTCTGAGGTGGGTGAAATGAGAACCCGGACTGTGGGGGCGATATGTTGACTCTGTAAACCGCTTAGAGAGGGCTGAAAGCCCTATGAAGCAGTATATAAGTCTAACTGCTATATGTTATAAATGGCTGGCTGGCAGGCAGGCAGGCAGGCAGGCAGGCAGGCAGGCAGGCAGGCAAACTGTCAGCTGTTAGGAAAAATTAACGTGTTTATTTAGACTTTAAATACGTATTTAAAAGATTACTGTTATTTAAAAAGGAAAAAAAACATTGTATCTCTCCATAATGAAGGATTCCAACAATTGTAATACTGCAGCAAATCCGAAATAATAGCTATATAACTGTACATTTAAAACGTATGTTGAACAAGTGCATATTAAATATAAATCAACACCTTAAAAAAAACACCTAAGCCATTGTTGAATGCCTGATCTGCTTGTTCAGAATTAGGAGCCACTGTTTTTAGCCAAGGTTTCCAACTGCTAGGAGTTAAACTTTCCTACGTGAGTGCCCTCCAAATATGTTGAATTACAGCATCCAGAATTCCCAGCTAGGATGGCCAGTCATTGAAACACTCTATTGTGAAGACCTGATTAGCTATATAATCCACACTCCTGCACACTTTTGTATTTTAAGTGTCTTCCCAATGCTAGTCTTCATAACTCAAACTTGGTAGCCGATTTGCTTCCGGGTGCAATGTCACCTTTAAAGCCCCTCCTGACTTGGAACCAGGTTATCTGAGGGGCTGTCTCTTGCCGGTCATATCTATCTGACCCATCAGAGTAGGAAGTCAGGGAATGTTGCGGGTCCCATCGCCGAGGGAGATACACCTAGTGGGACCCAGAAGAAGGGCCTTCTGTGTGGTGGCCCCCTCTCTCTGGGACATCATTGAGAGACCGCCTGCTGCCAATTACCTCCCATAGACCCGTTAGATCGCACAGGGTCGGCCTCCTCCGGGTTCCGTCTACCAGCCAATGCCATCTGGCTACCACCCGGGGGAGGGCCTTCTCTGTAGCAGCTCCGGCCCTTTGGAATGAACTCCCCGTGGAGATTCGGACCCTCACCTCTCTCCAGGCCTTCCGGAAAGCTGTCAAAACCTGGCTGTGCCGGCAGGCCTGGGGTTGATGAGTTCCCCTCCCTTCTCGACTTGTATGGCTGTATGACTCTTGTGTATTTTAATTACGTGTATTGTGTTTGTATCCCCTTTTTCCCCTTTTGAGTTGTTCGCCGCCCTGAGTCCCTCCCGGAGAAGGGCGGCATACAAATAAACCAAATCTTAATCTTAATCTTAATCATTCTCCCAGGGATTAGAATGGCCCCCAGTCTAATACTCTTCCGGAAGACGCTGGAGATCTGGTTCTGCCAGTGGGCCTGGGGAACCCAGAGCGGGATAGAGCCCATCAAATGGCTCATGTGATTTGCTGTCGCCGGAGTGGAGGGCGGGTGATTTTTTTATATTGTACTCTATCAATTTATTTGATTCTTTTTGTTAGTTTTTATTGGTTGAAGTGTGGTTTTATATTCTGTAAGCCGCCTTGAGTCGCCATGGGGGAATAGGCGACAATATAAATTCAATAAATAAATTCAATCAATAAATAAAGTAAGTAAGTTTATAGCATCTTGAGAATGTTCATAATGACTTACAGGAAATAATTAAAGTCTGCGATCCAGCAAAAATCAGGACTCTGAACTCCATTCCTGTTTCATTAAACACACATACACAGAGAGAGAGAGAGAGAGAGAGAGAGAGAGAGAGAGAGAAAGAAAGAGGGAGAAAGAGAGAGAGAGAAAGAGAGAGAGAGAGAGAGAATTCCAAATAAAAACACATCAGATTTCACCCTCAGAATCTTATTTATATGTGGTCCAAAGACAATTCTTCCACTGTAGAGCAAATATGGAGCTAATCTACAGGGAATAAAGCTATGGTTTGTTTTTACAACTTAGTGTTAGTTTTTGTACTTGAGCCTTCTTTCCCAACACTTTATCTTTGGTTTAGTTTTCCCATTGGGAAGGATTTGAAACTAGTAAATAGCACTTCACTAGGCAAGGTCACAGACTAATAACAGTTGAGTTCTATTCCACTGAGATTCATTTTACTTGCAAACTAATGCCCGTTTTCCATTTAGTTGACAGTTATGTTTCCACCCATAAACATCAGGTCATCAAGGCAAAAATGTCAGTAAAGCGATCTAACGTAAACGATTCTGAAATGAAATCAATCTGGACATCAAAACACTAGAATTCATTCTTAGAGCTTCTTTTGGTTCCAAAGCACTAAAATACAGATAAGTGCAAACTATCACACCTGTTTTATTCAATCCTCACCCCCCTCAAAATAGGAGTAATTTGCACTGACTGTTAGGGATGTGAACAAGTTGCTTCCCGATAAACGGTACTCTAATTTATTCACTTGAATACAAAATGTAAATAAAAGCTATTGCTATTTTACCAAAGATGGAGCTGTATTAAAGACCTTTGATACAGAAGGAGGTCTCTTCACCATAGCCTACTTAGTGTTGTTCTTCCATCTGTGAGCCTGCGTTAAACGAAAATAGAATAGTGGTTTTCTCAACCATGGCAACTTTAAGCTGTACGAACTTTGACTCCCAGAATTCCTTAGCCTGTATGTTTAAAGTTGCCGAGGTTGAGAAACACTGTACACATCCCAATTGCCTTAATTATGGATTGTAGCCAGAGGACATTGTACTGATTTCCCTTGCAGGGAATGCTGCCTTTTCACATTTCCTGGAAAAGCATCCGCCAACCACAGCACTGTTGAGACTCATCATGGGTGAGTCAACCTCTCACTGAAATCTTCATTGCATCACTCTGCCCAAGTTACTTTGAACCATGAATGAGATAGGCCTACAGGAAGAGTTCTTCCCTGAAGCCATAGAAAAAGAGTCACCATAATTAGCTGCTAATTGCTCTCATCTAACTCTCCTTCAAGCAGAGACTCCTCTGGAGACCTGAAATGGAGAGATGGAGAGTTTGAACAAAATCCCAGATTCTCCCACTGCCTGAAGCAGAATGACTTTAAAAACCAAGAGAGGAGGCATGTGCCCTCCCTGCTGGTCCCTGACATCACTTTATATAAAACAAATCCTTTAAACGTTGCCATTCAGTCCTGATCAGCGAAAGTCCATCAAGCGTTACCAGGAATAACAACAACATCTGTTTTAATTTTGATCAAATAAACCAACTTTAAATTCCTTCCTTTTACCTTTAACAATCCTTATCTTTGATCCCTTCAAATACTGTGATATCCCAGAACTTGACCTCCCCCCCCCCATTTTTTTCAGCATGATGAAGTTAATGCAACGATGCCCTTTTCAATCTTTCAAAATCATTTTAGGTTCAATTACTGCAAGTGTGAAGGTATACACAGCACAAATACTGTATGCCAGAAAAACGAAATTAATTTCAGAGAGCCACCTGTGCTTTCCAGTAAGCTGTGTTTTTTGCATTAGAAAGCGGAGCTGCATTTAGCTTTCCTTCTTCAACCGCTTACATTCCTCTGATGTCTTTTTCATCTCGATGCCAAATTCTTGCACTTCTAAGTGAGGAAAGCTCCATATTATAAAGGTCCATCGAGAGACAGGGATCTGCTTTGTAGTCTGGCCTTTCCATTTATCTCTGCTGGTTTTGAAAGTTGCAAATGAATGGCGGTGCTTCACACCTCTGCTCTGCTGATCTGTGATCAGCCTGTAACTGTTCCTCCACATCACTTAGTTTTGCACGTACAAATGATAGTCAGTAGCACATGCAAATAGTGCAGGAATATACTGTATAGAGTTCCAGCACAAGCTGCAATGTACAGCTGTGTTGGAAAAATGCCCATGGTAGAGTCACCCTCAGCAAAGCTGCCCTAGTTTTAGAGAGCAAAAATACAGCATCCTTGATGAGCAGATGAGGACAGGTATGAAGGTTGAGCTCCTAACTACTTGATAGTCTTGCAGAGTAAAGTTCAATAAGAGAAATGTCTGTATTCTGGAAGAAACTGATTGACTATATACAAAACAAATACGGGACTAAGAAATTCCAGATAGTCTACGCTTAAGATCAGGAATGAGTTAAACTGTTCAAAGTTAGTGTAACAAGAAGAAGCTAAGATCAATGTAGAGATGTTATTAACCTCTTTTTTTAATTTCTTTTGTCTCAATATATTTTAGACTGTGTTTGTTAAAAATCTATACCGTGTACGGGCTCTGGAAAGTCGGGGGGGAGGGAGGTGGGGTGTTATGGGGGAGGGTAGGGGAGGGGGACATATACTATATGTTAGATTTCAATGTAATGCGATTTCACATGTATACTGTTTCTCTTTAATTTGTCTGTAAAAATAGGACAAGCTGAATACATTGACATAGTAGAAATACACCAAGGGGAGGAGGAGTGAGATAGAAGGAAGAGGGGTAGAGAGGGCGGGAGAGAGGATGGGAGGGAGGGTGAGAAGGAAGGGAGGGAGTGGACTGGGAGAGAAGAATGGTAGAAGGGGAGGGGAAGTAGGGTAGAGGGGAAAGATGGAGGGAAGATAGTAAGTTGGAGGGGGGAGGAAGAAAGAGGTGTATGGAGAGTGGAAGAGGTATATTGGGTTTCTATTTGAGTTTGAGTTTGAGTTTTATTTTATTTATATTTCTGGGGGTATTGTTGACAAGAGGAATTGCTGTGATTATTGTTTAATGTTGTATGGCCCCGGTTATGCACAGTATATATATGTGACTGTACGAAAATGAAAAATGGAAAATAAAAATATTTAATGACGAAAAAAAAGAGAGAAATGTCTGTATTGTATCATATATTGCTGAAAAACTTCAAATGGAGACTTTAGGTAAGGGGTGTCAAACTCCGTGTCACGAGATGTCGTGACATTTTTTGCCTTTGTGGACCTGGGGTGGGCGTGGCCTGTGTGTGATGCATCCAGCCCAGGGCTACAAATTTGACATCCCTGTTTTAGATGACAGCAATAGCACTTAAGACTTATTTACCACTTCATAGTGCTATACGCCCTTCTCTATGCAGTTTACAGAGGCAGTTTATTTCCCCCAACATTCTGGGTCCTCAATGTACCGAAGGATGGAAGGCTGCAAAGGTTTGCAAAACTATAGCGTGTGTAGCAACTCCACTCTCTTAACGCTGCAGCTGGCACTCTGGATACACTGGGTACACTGGGCCCATAACCAGTGTTAGGGGTATCTCCGTTGGGAGACAGAAAGTAGCGCAGCGGAATGTACAGCTAGAGAGAAAGAATGTTGCTAGTAGAAACACACGAATAGAGTTTCAGACACTGCTAGCAAAAACAAGTAGCTTTACTACTGATAATTGCTTCACAAGCAGTGATAGTAGATATTAGTCCAAACACAATTCAAAGAACAAACAATAGCTTACAGTTGCAGTTCACATTCAAGTCATCAAGTCATCAAGCATAGGACAAGCAGAGAGAGAGAGAGAGAGAGAGAGAGAGAGAGAGAGAGAGAGAGAGAGAGAGAGAGAGAGAGACCTTCTTATAGTAAAGTTAATTACAGCTGTTAAGTGCATCCACTTAACAGCCGAGGTGGTGCAGTGGTTAGAGTGCAGTACTGCAGGCCACTTCAGCTGACTGTTATCTGCAGTTCAGCGTTTCTAATCTTACCGGCTCAAGGTTGACTCAGCCTTCCATCCTTCCGAGGTGGGGGAAATGAGGACCCAGACTGTGGGGGCAATATGCTGACTCTGTAAACCGCTTAGAGAGGGCTGAAAGCCCTATGAAGCGGTATATAAATCTAACTGCTATTGCTATTGCTATTTAAAGCAATGATGACCATTTGTTGTTGTATATAGATATATATTGCCTACCCAACACTAGGAGTATACTCCCAACACTGAGTCAACCTTGAGTCAGTCAGAATCGAACTCCTGGCAGTGGGCATGTAATACTGCATTCTCACCACTGTGCCACAGGATATGAGACTTTCTTTTTCCTGGCTATGCTGCCATTTTTTTTATTATGTCCAGAATGAACACATGTATTCCCAAGAATGAAAAAAACAAAGTTTGAAAAAGGAAAGCCTTTGTAGAGAGCCCAGGTGGCGCAGTGCTTAGGGTGCAGTACTGCAGGCCACTTCAGCTGACTGTTATCTGCAGTTCAGCGGTTCTAATCTCACCGGCTCAAGGTTGACTCAGCCTTCCATCCTTCCGAGGTGGGTGAAATGAGGACCCAGACTGTGGGGGCAATATGCCGACTCTGTAAACTGCTTAGAGAGGGCTGAAAGCCCTATGAAGCGGTATATAAGTCTAACTGCTATTGCTATTGCTATTGCTAAAGCCGTGTGCCTTACCTCATGGAGGATATCTTTCTAGAAGGCATTTTCTGTTTGAAGGATTATTTCACCCAAGTCCAATTTAATGTATAAATGCCAACTAAAGGAAGGTGGACCACCAACACTTCAACGCTGAGCAGATACTTATATAGTTTTCCTTATCATGATGAAATTTCTGCTATTTTTTATTTAAAACATATAGAGAGACAAATCAGTGTGCAGCATGCAAAAATTGTGCATGTTTTTTTTCCCGTTATCCTTTTTTTTTTTTTTGGCAATGTCTATGCGCCACTCCATATGTAAACTGTGGGATGTTTCACGTATTAAGAACTACATGCGTAGAGATAAGCTGTCATGGTGCTTAAGGCCATTCCGTGGATTGTGTTTTGTTTCCAAATATGTTCTCGGCTGCCAGAAATCCCCACTTCATCTTACCTTCCTATCAGAGTCTGTGGAAATTAAAACCACTCAGAGGCAGCCATGGTTCAATTTAATTGAGAGCATTACGCAGAAGGTGGCTTAGTTCTGGTAGTAAAAAGCCCAGACTGTACTACATCTCTGCATGCAGAACTCAGCAAAATGTGCTTCCCCATGAGCTTGTTTACTATGAGCAGCACTCTTAATTTTTTTATCTTTGTAAGGTGGAACATTGGAAAAAAAAATTCCCAGTCCAAATAAAAGTTAACTTATTTTAACCACCATTCCTTGTGTTTACTGGATCCCATGCAATGTCCAAAACCTATGTTGAAATGTTCTTAATATCTTTTGTTCCTTGAACCTTAATTAGGGGAGGAAAAAAAAACCCACGTATCATTCTAATTATTTCATTTTCTGGGCACTAAACATCTCACTAATGCCCTGCTAGATGCCAAAACAGCTCTATCTTTGGTAAGATATCAATAGCACTTAGACTTATATACTGCTTCACAGTGCTTTACAGCCCTCTCTAAGTGTTTACAGAGTCAGCCTATTGCCCCCAACCATCTGAGTCCTCATTTTACCCACCTCCGAAGGATGGAAGGCTGAGTCAACCTTGAGCCAGGTGAGATTTGAACTGCTAGATTGCAGGCAGCCGGCAGGCAGCAGAAGTAGCCTGCAGTACTGCATTCTAACCACTGCACTACCATGGCTCATATACCACTTCATAGATAGATAGAAGGCTAAGTCAACCTTGAGCTGGTCTACTATGGTGTAGAAGGTCCTACACAGGAAGCTGAGGTCACAGTATTAATGTGACATTCAATTTCCAATCTGAAATTTGTTCACTTTTGAAGCGCTTTGGATATATTATGGGCTTTTGCAAGATTATCCATGGAAATTCAATTCTGAAAACTGAGTTGATAACATTTGTCAAACTTCCAACCTTTGAACTGACTCTTTATGAACAGGAAGGCAAGGCTGGACAATATGATTCCAGATGATACAGGATTGTGACTTAGAGGTTATAAAACTGCCTAACATGTAAAAACCGTCCAGGTTCAAATCTCAGTAAGGGTATGGCTAGCTGATGAGAGCTAAATAGCTTGAAATAGATCTATACTAGTCTCCCTTCATTTATTTAATCAGCAAAAAATTATCTATCTATCTATCTATCTATCTATCTATCTATCTATCATCTATCTATCTATCTATCTATCTATCTATCTATCTATCTATCTATCTATCTATGTATCTATCTATCTATCTATCTATCTATCATCTATCTATCTATTTATCATCTATCTATCAAAACTTAACTACACACCAGTGGTGGGTTTCAAAAATTGTTCAAACCTACTCTGTGGGTGTGGCCTCCTTTGTGTGAGTAACTTGCAACCCATGTGACTGGATGGGATGGCTTGCCGCCCATGTGACTGGATATGAAGATGCCGACGACACTTGTCAGAACCACCTTAAACCACACATGCATAAGAATATGATGTAAACTTGTTTTTTAAAAGGCATCTTTGGTTTGCGTTAAAACAACTTCAACACACGCAATGTTCTGATTGCACCACAAACGCAGTAGTCATCCTTACCTTTCACAGAGGCACTGAGTTTTATAAATAGGAGCATGATAGTGTAGAATAATCATATCCAAGGACCAGTGGTGGGTTTCAAAAAATGTTGGAATCTCTTCTGTAGGTGTGGCCTGCTTTCCGGGTCCACTGGTGGAACCTCTTCTAACCGGTTCGGTAGATTTGATGAACCGGTTCTACCGAATAGGTGCAAACTGGTAGGAACCCACCTCTGCTGCACACAAACACACACACACACACACACACACACAAACACACACACAATATTATATTATATTATATAAAGATTTGTTTTCAATTGTTTACTAGTTTATTTAGAGTAGGATGTAAAAAGGCCAAAATCTTTGTCTTGTCACTGCAAAATCCACATAAAGCATGATATTTTTTTTTTGTTCCTTTCTTCTATATTAGACCTGTTTTAGCTTGTGGGTTTAGGTTCCCCGAAGTTTGTTTTTCTTTCTTCATTTTTTTATTTTTGGGTTTCCTTTTCTGTGGTTCATACAGGCACAGAATAACACTTTTTCAGTATTATTATAAAGATCCATTGCTTTGCAATAAATCTACTACTGCCGCTTTTGGTAAAATAGTCAATACTGCCACCCTGAAATTCTAGATTTATGAAGTAATCGTCCTCCAAAATATTGAATGGACTCAGCACTTCATAAACCAGTTTCTCTAATTTTATTATCATAACTGGCTTCTACAGAAAATCCTTAGCCTTTGCCCTCCCCAGCTGACACTGTGTAGATTTTAGATCATTTTCCCCAGGGAAATTTCACAGCACTGGGCAGTCTTAAATAGCATTTTTCAGTCTACCAATAAAACTGTGGGAGAAGCCTCAGTTTTTCAAGTTTTTGATGAATGACAAAGAGAATCTGCAATAAATTAGGTGTGCTAAAGTACGGATATATGCATATTAAAAATAATTTCTCCGATATAATTCGATTGTTTTTCACCAAGCATGGTGGTAGTTAGTGCTTTTATTGTGTGTCTATTGGCTTTTTATTTTGGTAAGCTGCCCAGAATGATTGAGAATGAGTGGCCGGCAGTGGTGGGTTTCAAAAATTGTTGGAACCTACCCTGTGGGTGTGGCCTCCTTTGTGGGAGTGGCTTGCTGCCCATGTGACCGGATGGGAGTGGCTTGCCACCCATGTGACTGGATATGAAGATGCCGACGACACTTGTCAGAACCACCTTAAATTACCCCACACACAGCACTGGCATGCATAAGAATATGATGCAAACTTGTTTTTTAAAAGGCATCTTTGGTTTGCGTTAAAACAACTTCAACACACGCAATGTTCTGATTGCACCACAAACGCAGTAGTCATCCTTACCTTTCACAGAGGCACTGAGTTTTATAAATATGAGCATGATAGTGTAGAATAATCATATCCAAGGACCAGTGGTGGGTTTCAGAAAATTTTGGAAGCTCTTCTGTAGGTGTGGCCTGCTTTCCGGGTCCACTGGTGGAACCTCTTCTAACCAGTTCGGTAGATTTGATGAACCGGTTCTACCAAATAGGTGCGAACTGGTAGGTACCCACCTCTGGTGGGCGGCCACATAGGTTTTCTAAAACAAACAAACAAACAAACATACATACATACATACACACATACATACATACATACATACATATATACATACATAAATACATACAAACAAACAAACTCTCACCTCATATCTGCGAAGACTATCGGTGGGTGATTTGCCTGCCTGCCTCTTCTGAGAATGGTGTCCATTTTGTAGATGGTCATTTTGAGTATCTTTAGTATTGCCGCTCTTCATTTTCATCGTATTCATCTTTAAATTTCATTCATCTCCAAACATGATACACAGCATTTTAAATTGGCCATAGTTTGTAAAAAATACAGCCTTTCCTGATACACTTAAAATTATACTCGGGCGTGACAATATTCACGGGCTGAGATGATAGAATCCACCAGATACTAAACTGCGGTTAGTAAGACATAATTCTAACATTCTTATATGATGCTACAAAATAAATGTGTTATCGCTTAACGCGAGTCTGTTTCACAGAATAAGTTAAGACGATGGCTGGACACATGTCACACTTTCTTAACTTCATGTCAGCCCATTTTAACTATGATTTGAAACTAGCTAGTGCATTCCTCAGCCTTCCATCCTTCCCAGGTTCGTAAAATGAGGATCCAGATTATCGGGGGCAATATGCCAACTCTATTAATTGTGTAGAGAGGGCTGTAAAGCAGAGGTAGTATTCAGCAGGTTCTGACCAGTTCTGGAGAACCGGCAGGGGAAATTTTGAGTAGTTCGGAGAACCGGTAAATACCACCCCTGACTGGCCCCGCCCCCATTTATCTCTGCCTCCTGAGTCCCAACTGATTGGGAGGGAATGGGGATTTTGCACTAGGAGTATACTCCCAACACTCTCTCAGTCTTGTTCCTTCCCTTCGGAACAATTTTTCTATATTTATATCCCCATATTCTTTCTTCCCTTCCCTTCCCATAGCCACAGAAGATCAGAAACTTTTGTAAAACATTTTATGAGGTGACCCAATATTTTTTTTTCTTTCAAAACAGCAAGCCAGGGCAGCAAATCATCGAGACATCTTGCAATCATCACTCTTCAACTTTCCTATTTGATCTTAACAGCTAATAAGGATGGAAACCCATGGCCTCCGGATATTGCTGATGTTCAGCTCTCAACCTCCCAGACATCCTAGCCAATAGGAAGGGAAGGATGCTAGCAATGTTCAACAGCATCTGAAGAGCCACGGTTCCTCTGTGGATTTTTCAGTTGTCACGGAACTAGAATCTTTTCTCCAATTAAAAAGAGGTGGCCATACGTGCTCCCAATTTAGTTTTTGCAGGGCCCTGTCACATTTGTGGTATCATGCATTTTTGCTCTCCAATATTTCTAAATTGGTATCACAAGTCTCTAATTTGCTCTTAAAAGAAACTTAGTGGCTGAAAAAATGCTGAAAAACAGCCAATAATGTTCCTTTTCTTTGGGGAGGTCATTGTCCCATGATGCAGTGTTTCTTTTTTTTTTTCAAGATAGCTCCTGGTTTCAAAAGATTACCCCCAGTATGCTAGAGAATATCACCTGTACATGGTTAGGGATGCTGGCAAAATGGAATCCTTTCAAAGGTTTTGCCACATTTTTTAAAAAAAACAACCGAGTGCTGCATTTGGCAAGCTTCATAGCCTCTTGGTGCCACCACCCTTTCGCTGACATGTCTGCTTTCAAATAAATAAACTTCAGTGGCAAACTCATTAGCGCTTGCTGGTGTGTGCTGCTTGGCGGAGTCTCTGTGCTGATTTAGGGTACTGTGACACTTGGCGACGTGCTGAGCAGGTGGCTAGTCCAAAATAGCACAGGAATGAGCTGTTAGCTGAAATAAAAGCAGCCAGCTATAAAATCTCACCAAGAGTAGGTTGCTCCCATGTGGGCACGAGGAGTCTTCTCCTTGACACAGGGAAGGAAGCATTCTTCCATCAAGATGTGATCGCACAACCTGACAAATTGACAGTTTCACCTGTCTCCCTATGCACGACCCTTGCCTCTTCATCATAAATCAGCCATGGGGCATAAGAGCCAGTGTGCCCTTGATGTGCCTTCTTTGGAGAGGGTGTGTTCATTAGGTTCAGTCCAGTGGTGGGTTTCAAAATTTTTTCGAACCTACTCTGTGGGGTGGCCTCTTTTGTGGGAGTGGCTTGCTGGTCATGTGACCTGGTGGGAGTGGCTTGCTGACCATGTGTTCTCTCTCTCTCTCTCTCTCTTTCCTTCCTTTTGTCTCTCTGTCCCTTTTTCTTTTTTTTCTTTCATCTCTCTCTCACTTATTCTTTCTTTTTTTCTTTTTTTCTTCTTTTCTTTTTTTCTTTCTTCCTTTCTTCCTTTCTTCCTTTCTTTCTCTTTCTCTCTCTGAGTCTGTGTGTGTCTCTTGTGTGTGTGTGTGTGTGTGTGTGTGTGTGTGTGTGTGTGTGTGAGTGCTGGGTTTCAAAATTTTTTGGAAGCTCTTCTGTAGGTGTGGCCTGCTTTCCGGGTCCACTGGTGGAACCTCTTCTAACCGGTTTGGTAGATTTGATGAACCAGTTCTACCGAATAGATGCGAACTGGTAGGAACCCACCTCTGGTTCCGTCCTTACCTGTGGTATCACATACTGAGATAAGCTTCCTCTCTCTCTTTCACCTACCTCCACATATGGAGGCTTAGTAGTCCAACATCTGAATTTCACTGCAATACAGATGGCAGAGCGGAGTGAATAGCTTATATTTAGGGAATGTAAGAAAAAGCCATATGGCACATTCAATCCTTCGGTGACAATTTCTACCTCCAATATCTGCTACCAGATGATAAGGCTGACTCTGACTCTGATGCTTTCCTGCTTTCCTCCTTCTATGCCCCTCCTTCTATGAGTCCCCTTCGGGGAAAAGGGCGGCATATAAATGCAATAAAATCCAAACCATTTGTTTTAGCCTATTTCTCTTATAGGGGAAAGTTGTCCTCTGCCCGTATCAAAGACAACAAGTTCATTGAAATTCCCCAACAGGATAGGGATTTGGAATCCTTCAAGTCCAACGTTCATCTGCTCCAGTGTTGATCATCTGGAGGTTTTCTATGGTCAAGTTATCTTGAGGTTAGTGAGGAAAATCTGTTTTCTGATAGAATAGAATTCTTTATTGGCAGGTGTGATTGGACATACAAAGAATTTGTCTTTGGTGCATCGTATGCTCTTAGTGGACATAAAAGGAAAAGAATTACATTCATCAAGAATCATAAGATACAGCACTTAGTGATAGTCATAGGTGACTAAGAAGCATGAATGGGATTGTTTAATAGATGAATTGATGCAAGGAATGTGTCCTGCGTAGCTCACAATGGCTTGTATTACGTTTTATTAGAACATCCCCTGAAGGAAACCCTGAATCTCAAGATGCAAATGTTTCTCCTCAATAAGACCATCGTTCTCTGTAGAACTGGCTGAATCCCGTGACCCGTCAAAACCGCGGTCCACAAAAGCGCGATTGCCGAAAGCGCGCATTTGACGTCATCACAGCGCGACGAAAAAAATTAAAAATTGAAATAAAAATAAAATTAAAGCAAGCCGATTCACATAAAGGTAAGGGTTAGGGTTAGGGTTAGGGTTAGGTTAAGGGTTAGGGTTAGGTTTAGAGCGTTAGGGTTACGTTTAGCGTTAGCTTAAGGGTTAGCGTTAGGTTTAGCGTTAGGTTAACGGTTAGGTTTAAGGTTAGATTTAGGGTTAGGTTAAGGGTTAGGTTTAGGGTTAGGTTTAGGGTTAGGTTTGGGGGGGTTAGGGTAAGGTTTTCGCTTTATTTTTACATTTTTCGATCACAGCGCGATGTTTTCATCGCGCCGTGATGATGTCAAATACGCACTTTCGTCGACCGCGATTTTGTCGTCCGCGATTTTGTGGTGGAACCCTGAATCCAACCTCTGGTGTCTCTTCACTTGCCTGTTTCATACACTGTATCCTAACTGCCTTGAAATAAAAAGAAAATTGGTTTAAGTCTGCATGTTTTGATGTATTTTATGTATTTAAGCAATAGATCAACAATGTGTTTTAACTAATTAACAGAAGAGAAATCACGGGGTCGCTGCTCCAACTTGACAATGTTTATCCCTGTGGCAGAGGTCAGGGGCTTTGTGCATTTTAACAATCTACTCTGAAGAAAGCCCTATAAATTCATTAGGACCTACTCCTGGGTTAATTAAGTGGCAATAGCAACAGTGCCTGCCTATTCAGGAATAACTCTTATTGAATACAGTGGGCTTCCATTTCCGAGAAAGAAATAAAGGACACACTTAAAAGAATTAATAGCAATGTCTACGTTAATTAGAATCTTTTAAAATTGGCATGGAATTTAAATATATAGGCTAAGAGGTTGCCTTTTTTTTTTAAAAAAAAAAGTACTTATGATATGTGTTCATATAGAATTCATAGCCATCAAATTAATTTTACTTGGATTTCAGGAGAAACATTATCCTTTTTTAAAAATATATATATATGTTTCATTTTGGCCAGCTACTGATAGGAAGCAAGGGAGAAAGAGACTCTACTTTTGTAAATATTCTGTTGGCATTTTGATGATAAACTGCCAAGCTGTTCAAGGGAGACTTTTCAAGTCAACTGTAACTCAATAGTTCCTCAGCTGAGCTTCTGCTTCTAGAATCAGATTTAATGTATCAAAGCTACAGTTAAGCATCCAGGTATTGATTGCAGACTAATCAAAAGCAGATACATTTTCTGGCATTTAGCTGCTTTTGGCCAGTCAATAAGAAGATGGGGGCCAAACTCAGACCTAATGTAACCTCCTTCAGATACTTGGATAACCCTGGGAGTGGATGTTATACATCTAGACTTCTGATTCTTGGCACTTTTGAATCAGGAGGCTTCATATTTTGTGCCAAAGATGTAACCAAGCTCTCTCCCTCTCCCTCTGTCTCTCTGTCTCTGTCTCTCATACAGAGACAGAGACAGAGAGACAGAGACAGAGGGAGAGAACTTGTTAGGTCACAGGAAGAGAGAGAGACAGAGACAGAGACAGAGAGACAGAGAGAGAGAGAGAGACAGACAGACAGAGACAGAGACAGAGAGACAGAGATAGAGGGAGAGAGCTTGTTAGGTCACAGGAAGAGAGAGAGACATACAGACAGAGACAGAGACAGAGACAGACAGAGACAGAGACAGAGACAGAGACAGAGACAGAGACAGAGACAGACAGACAGACAGACAGACAGAGAGAGAGACAGAGAGAGACAGACAGAGACAGAGAGACAGAGATAGAGGGAGAGAGCTTGTTAGGTCACAGGAAGAGAGACAGACAGAGACAGAGACAGAGACAGAGACAGAGACAGAGACAGAGACAGAGACAGAGACAGAGACAGAGACAGAGACAGAGACAGACAGACAGACAGAGAGAGACAGAGACAGACAGAGAGACAGAGACAGAGACAGAGAGACAGAGTCAGAGAGAGACAGACAGAGAGAGTGGTTCGTTTGGAAGATTACCTAAACAAGTTTTCTTGGCATGATTTTCCGAATTCCTTTGCCCTGGTCTTCTTCCTATGGATGAGAGAATGTGACTAGACCAAAGTCATCTAGCTGGCTTTGTGCCTAAGACAGGACTAAAACTTGCAGTCTCCCAACTTCTAGCATAGTGCCTTAACCACTATACCAAACTGGTCGAGTTACCATATTTAGGTTGCAAGCATCCAATGTCATCCTTTTCGCTCCCATCTAAGTACTATCTAGTACTATGACAATTTTTGTAAGAGATCTGATGGTTTTAAATAAGAATATACAGGAGACTCCACAACACAGTTTGGGATATGGCTAGCATTAGTTATTGGCTTCCTTTAAAAGACGCCAAGCCACAATTGCCACTGAGAAGATAACAACAAGAGAGAAGATGAGTATTCTACTAGGACTGAGGCAGTGGTGGGATTCAGCCGGTTCGCACCTATTCGGAAGAACCGGTTGGTAACTTTCTAAGCAGTTTGGAGAATTAGTTGTTGGAAGAAATCTGATTTTGGTCCCCCCCCCCCACTTTATAGGGCTAATCCTGTAAGGAAACATTCTGGTGTTGTTTCTAGCCTAATCTTTATTGTCCTGCTTACAGAAACTGCCACTCTGGTTAACCCTTATTACATTGTAACAGCTAAAGCGAAGCGCCCATCGATGTGAGTGATGTTGAGCTGGCCATGCCCACCCAGCCACATGACCACTGAGCCCCCACCTAACCAGCTGGTCATTAGGGCAGAGAACTGATTATTAAATTATTTGAATCCCACCACTGGACTGAGGTAACTCAGGTTCAGGACGATGGTCACCTCTGAAAACTCACAGAACAAAAAAAAGGGGGGGGGGAAGTCACACTACATCATGTAATGACACTCCTGACATAGGTGCTGCTCCTTGCTGTGGCATAGATATTATCAATTCTATAAAAGAGGTGGGTTCCTACCAGGTCGCACCTATTCGGTAGAACCGGTTCGTCAAATCTACCGAACCGGTTAGAAAAAGGTTCCACCAGTAGACCCGGAAAGCAGGCCACACCTACAGAAGAGGTTCCAAAATTCTTTGAAACCCACCACTGGTCCTTGGATATGATTATTCTACACTGTCATGCTCATATTTATAAAACTCAGGGCCTCTGTGAAAGGTAAGGATGACTACTGCGTTTGTGGTGCAATCAGAACATTGCGTGTGTTGGAAGAAGGTGGGGCTTAGCAGTGAGAAGATGGAGTTTCAGGCTACTCCTGAAATTCCTCTATACCGAAGGATTTTTGGACGGGTTCTTTGAACTCTAGCTGTCCCGGAGACAACAGTGAAGGTGAGGAGAGACCCAGGACCTCAGAGATACCCGCAAATCTCTGGGGAGGGGTATTAACTCCTCGTGCCAATTCCTTTCTGGATTAGCTGCGTGCTAACTGAAACTGCAGGTTGCCCCTAAGAATGGTTGAAGTGATGTCATCTGGTAAGCTGACTTTATTATTCAAGAGAGAATGTCCGCGTTAAAAACTTAAGATAACTGAAACCAAAGAACAGGGAAATTTAGTGGCGAATTGGCTTCTTTTAATGGATTTATGGCTGGTGGTTACTTTACTTTTAAAATGCTTCAAGAAACTCCTCGACATCCTCCCCCCTCTGAATCTCCCTAAGTGGATCGTAAAATTTATTTGCTACTAACTAGCCCGTCACGATTCGACACTTTTATTACTTTACTACTTGACTTTGTTTACGATTAGATAAGATTGCCAGCCTGTAAGAGACTAAGAAATCTGTGGGGGGGGGGAAAGAAAAGAGCTTGCAATTTTTAACTATGACACATCATGGCGTCCCAAAATACCTCCAAGATTTCATTTCAGACTCTTTTTTCCGCATGCAAAGGACTTTTTGACTCTTACCAAACGCTGGAAAGAAAACTGGATCATCTGATTTCAAAATATGAAGTAAAAACTGAGATCGTTGAATGTTTAAATGCTCCTGAAATACAAACGGAAAATGTGAGAAATGGTGTCTGGTCTATCTCAGAGGAAGAAAGGAGGGAGGGAGCTATAAAGAAGACTCATTTAAAAAGACAGAGTGCAGGAGGAATGGAAAATCCACCCTTGAGAATTAAAATTAATTTGGAAAATTTTACAAGCCCAGGACAACATTATTATTTCATCGTTGGCATTCAGAGTCCAAAGGTGCCAAAATATCTTTGTCTGGATCTGATTATGAAAACACTTGGTAAATTTATCCAACGCGTGGCAATTGGCTGGAGAAGATCTTGCTATTGGAGAGACACTGGCTGATAGATGGTAGAACGTAATTTAAAATCTAGCTAAATCTGATTACCTTAATGTGTAATAGATATAGCTGAATAATGACTGATATGGATAGTAATATATATAATTTGGAACTGGCTGATAGACTGAAGAATACAATTGAAAACTAGTTAAACCTAATTGCTTTTTCTTGTAACAGATATAGTTGAATAATAATTGATATTGATAGTAATGTATATAATGTGGAGTTGATATGATAACTAACAATTGGAAGATTATACATAAAGAGTATTAACTATAATGATTACCACTATTAAAAAACTAAATAAAATACATACAATCAAATGTTAATCAATACGGGGAAAATGTTATGATATATGATATAATTAAATATCATGGATGTCCAGCTAAAATAGGATATGAGGATTTGATGATAATAGAGGATTTTACAAATAAGTAAATGAAATGTCAGCATGTGTTATGGATTAATTATGTAATGCATAGCTAAGGATGAGGGATGTTTAAATAATCATAGGTAATTAAACCTGAAGGTATAATGATGTTGATATGGTAAATATTCGAGTTAAGATACTTGAATTAATATGAGTTAATGGAAGAGAAGCACCAAAGCATGTTGTAACCAGTTGATATACTTCTTTTTTTTTTATTCTCATGATAGACACCTGTGTTCTGTTTTGTTTTCCTGCTTTGTTTCTTGTCGTTTTCGTCTATTTTTGTATTATTTTTATTTTTTATTTTAATTTTTATTTTTTATCTGTCCTCCTTTTTTTTTTTTTTTTGATTCTTTCCTCTCCCACCGGTGTGGGCAGGGATTGTTCAAGATTATTACTTTCATCAATATTTCTAAATAATAATTACAGTTAAATTAAAATGGATATATAATAATGCTTTAGTTAATATGAGCTATGTTGGTTGACTGTGGAGGAGATGTACCAAAACCTATCTGTAATTGATTGATACATTTTCTACAGATGTAAAGAAAGATGTGTACCTGTTTTAAAGTAAAATTAAAAAACATTTATTAAAAAAAAAAGAACATTGCGTGTGTTGAAGTTGTTTTAACGCAAACCAAAGATGCCTTTTAAAAAACAAGTTTACATCCTATTCTTATGCATGCCAGTGCTGTGTGTGAGGGAATTTAAGGTGGTTCTGACAAGTGTCGTCGGCATCTTCATATCCGGTCACATAGCAATAGCAATAGCAGTAGACTTATATACCGCTTCATAGGGCTTTCAGCCCTCTCTAAGCGGTTTACAGAGAGTCAGCATATTGCCCCCAACAATCTGGGTCCTCATTTTACCCCCCTCGGAAGGATGGAAGGCTGAGTCAACCCTGAGCCGGTGAGATTTGAACCGCTGAACTGCTGATCTAGCAGTAGCCTGCAGTGCTGCATTTAACCACTGCGCCACCTTGGCTCTTGGCGGCAAGCCACTGGGCGGCAAGCCACTCCCATCCGGTCAAATGGGCGGCAAGCCACTCCCACAAAGGAGGCCACACCCACAGAGTAGGTTCGAACAATTTTTGAAACCCACCACTGCCCCCTTGCTATTTTGGGAGGGTGGAGTGGCCTGAAATAGGTTATTCAAGAGCCAAGTGAAGCTTTGAGTGTGAAAATGTTATATCTTCATTTCTATACTGGACTGGAGCTTCTGTGTCCAATATGTCTAAATATGTCTCAGGTACAATTTGTTCAATTTGTTTGATGTTTAGTGAGAAACAAAAGGAAATAATTTTTCACATTTCGGGAAATGCTTCACCTTTTTTACTTTCCCGCTGTTATTTACAGGTTCAAATTTCATTTGTCCCCTTCGGACTCTTCAACTGTGGTTCTGAAAGACATAAGAGAAGAAGGGTAGAAATACAAGATCATTGACATTTGTGGAAAATGCAACCACTACTTAAAGAAAATTTAAGCTTTGACTCAGCAGACCATCTTCTGCAAAATAAGATGAATGGAAAGGAAGAGCCAAATAGCATAGTTGCGCCACAGATGCCCCAGGAAAGAAAAATAGAAATATAAGAAGCAGGGAGGCGAAAGAAAATAATATTTTCCCTGTCATCTTAACCTGGAATATTTAAAAAGCTCCTGGCTTTTCGAATCAGAGTGACACCGATAAAAATCATTGCAATGTTTTTTAATTAACTTTGAAAGTCTGCGTTGTTATTTTAAAATGTATACATACCAGAGGTGGGTTCCTACCAGTTCGCACCTATTCGGTAGAACCAGTTCATCAAATCTACCGAACCGGTTAGAAGAGGTTCCACCAGTGGACCCGGAAAGCAGGCCACACCTACAGAAGAGGTTCCAAAAATTTTTGAAACCCACCACTGGTCCTTGGATATGACTATTCTACGCTATCATGCTCCTATTTATAAAACTCAGTGCCTCTGTGAAAGGTAAGGATGACTACTGCATTTGTGGTGCAATCAGAACATTGCGTGTGTTGAAGTTGTTTTAACGCAAACCAAAGATGCCTTTTAAAAAACAAGTTGACATCCTATTCTTATGCATGCCAGTGCTGTGTGTGAGGTAATTTAAGGTGGTTCTGACAAGTGTCGTCGGCATCTTCATATCCGGCCACATGGGCGGCAAGCCACTCCGATCCGGTCACATGGGCGGCAAGCCACTCCCACAAAGGAGGCCACACCCACAGAGTAGGTTCGAACAATTTTTGAAACCCACCACTGATACATACTGTATATATATATTGCTTTTATTAATTGATCGCACAAAGCAAGCAAAAAGAAAGGATGGATAATGCTGTACACAAAGAATTAAGGAAAGGAAAGAAAAATGTGCAAGATATATATTCACAAATGTGTATACCTCAATATAATGTCTACCTAAGCATTTCAACAAAAGGTAGCGACATTTCATTACAATCATTTATAACTAATCTATGTCAATAAATAATTCATTCATATGTTGCCAATAACATGAATTCTGTAAACTGTGCAGCAGTCGGGATATTTTTATCCATCTAAGGCGGAAGAATAAATCACACCATGGGGAATCTACTTTGCCCCTTTGAGACGTTTTCACATACTAAATTGACGTTATGCGATAATCTAGATCGCAGAATAAAAGACTGCATCATGTGGAAAAATTAGCTGAAAGCTTGGGTGTAGACTTTGGATCAACGAGTAGATGAAACTGGTGAGTTTGTGTTATTTTCCATTCTGAAGGACAAATATTATCAGCCCCAGCTCAGGTCCACTGCATATGCGCGTGGACCTCCCCCTGGCCAGCTGATTTTCAGGTCTCTCTTGCACATGCATTGGGGGGTAGGGCACATGCAGGAGATGCATGCACATGCGTGGGAGGGCTGGTGGAGGACACATGCAAATGTGGGGGCGTGGAGGACGCCTACTAGGCCCAAAATGGGGCAATGGGAGGGCGATGCGGCACATGCATGAGGGTGGGGGTCATAGGCGGGGTCACAGCAGGGCCACACAGACACATACTAGAGTGTTGTGACTCAGCAGATGTCTTCTGTGAGTATTTTCAGGATGCAAGATTAACACTGCAGCTGGGGCTGGGGAATGGCGTGTTCTGGGGATAAAAGGACGGATGGTGCCACGCCCTGGTTGCAGGAGTCAATGTTCCTTGTTTCGGGCAACATTGATGGATCATCAATCGTGGTTTATGTAAGATACACTTGGAAAAGTGCTTTGTTTTCTGTAACCCTGATTCAAGAAGATACACTTGGAGAAGTGCTTTGATTTCTGTAACCCTGATTCTTAGAGACTTTGGAAGAAGTGTTTTGCTTTCATTTTGTTCAACTTGTGTTGCCATAAGAAAGATTTGTTTTCATTCCGTTATCTGGTCAGAGACTGTATTTATGTTATTTTTGGGCTCGAAGCCAGTCTGAGCCGAGAACTGATAAAGAAAGTTCCTTTTAAGTTTGTCTGCTTGCCGTTTGTTCACGAGCCGAGAAGGGGGGACAGAACACTAGGGTGCGGGGCTCATGGGGGTGTCTTGCGTGCATTGCATTATCGGTGTGGGCATGTGCACCCACTTTTGCCACACAATGATAAAAAGGTTAACGATCACTATTACAAGTACTCGCAACCTATTACAAGTACTCATTACAGTCTGTAACACACACACACACACACACCGTACAATTACTCCATATAAAATTTTGTTGGTGATGGATCAATTGAACACAGGGGTAGTCAACCTTTTTATACCTACCGCCCACTTTTGTATCTCTGTTAGTAGTAAAATTTTCTAACCACCCACCGGTTCCAAGTAATGGTGATTTATAAAGTAGGGAAGTAAATTTACTTTATAAAATTTATAAAGCAGAGTTACAGCAATCCCCTACCGCCCACCATGAAAGCTGGAACGCCCACTAGTGGGTGGTAGGGACCAGGGTGACTACCACTGATTTAACATGTACATTTCAATGGTTGAATGGAATAAAGAATTAGAGGACAATGTGAAGAAGTGCTCATATCAACATGAAAAACCTCAGTAGATTACGTCTCATTCAACCAAAAAATATTTGCGAACTTTTGGGCTCCATTGAGCTATAAAGCAAAGGCCTGAGAAAATCTGACTTTGACATTTTTATTGAGGTGACCAGATTTAAACATTGGTAAAGCAGGACACCATTGACCGGGGGGGGGGTGTCTTGATTACAAATTTTTAAAAAATCGGGACTTTTTAAAAACGATGCGGGACGCGGGACAAATTGTTAAAAATCGAGACTGTCCCGCCAAAAGCGGGACGTCTGGTCACCTTAATTTTTATCCACCTATAGAGTTGTAAGACATAATCACGCACATGCACGCACCTGTTCCTAGAGAATGAAATATTTTGGGGAATATTAAAAGAGGCAGAATATTGTACTTCCCCAAAGGAGAAATGGAGAAACATGTTCTTAAAGGCAGAAAGCTCCCTCAGTCTTTCTTAATAGCCTCCAGCAGATGCCTGGAGTTTTTAGAGATGGATATTTTGTGCCCACTAAGAAAGACCTGGCCAGCCTATTCACAAACAAAGCACCTTCATCTCCAGCGATGGGATTAAAATTTATATGTCCCTCCACCCAAATTCTGAGAATGAGGCATGACCTTTAGGGCATAATAGGATTAACCCACCACCATTAGAATAGCAAGGCACCACAGGTTCACTACATTGCAGAACCCCTGCAGCATTTCGGAAACAGTATAAAAATCCTTGCACTCATCAAGTGCATAATTTGCCAGCTCTTCCAGAAGCACATACTGGTTTTTCTCATCAATAAATGGAATCCTTTTTTTCCAATCAGCCTCCATTATATTTCCAGCGTTGGAAATAAGCTTGGACAGGAACCAGATGGATT
This sequence comes from Thamnophis elegans, assembly GCF_009769535.1. Taxonomy (NCBI): domain Eukaryota; kingdom Metazoa; phylum Chordata; class Lepidosauria; order Squamata; family Natricidae; genus Thamnophis; species Thamnophis elegans. Next base: position 5,685,464 of record NC_045548.1, read on the forward strand.
TTTCTTCCTACAGAGTCCTTCCCATTTCAGCTCAGGTCATATTCTTAGTATTCGGTCCAGCAAAAGCAGACGTTTTGCATTGTGTCTTTAAAAATGCATCTGAGGATCAGGATCAGATTAGAGCTGGAAGGGACTTTGGAGGTCTTCTAGTCCAGCCCCCTGCTCAAGCAGGAGACCATATACCAGTGATGGTTAACCTTTTCCGGACTGAGTGCCCAGCGCACACACACACATGCTTGAACTTCCCAAATGCAAGGGGCGCATGCCTCACCCCACATGCCCCTTCCCCCATTGTGCCTGTGCATGCACCCCCGCATGTGCCCCACCTCCCACACATGCACAGCAGAGTCCTGACGACTAGGTGGACAGTGGGAGGTGCACAGACATGTGCAGTGGAGCTGGCTCACGTGGCCAAAGAGAGAACACTGTATGCCACCTGTGGCACATGTGCTATGGTTTCGCCATCGTGGCGGCATGACCTTATACCATTTCAGACAAGTGACTGTCCAGTATCTTCTGAAAAACTTCCAGAAATGAAGCGCCCACAACTTCTGAAGGGAAGCTGTTTCCACTAGTTAATTGTTCTCAGTGTTAGGGAGTTTCTCCTTAATTCCAGATTGCTTTTCGCCCTGATTGGTTTCTGTTGTGACTCAGCAGAAGCTTGCTGTGAGTTGAGTCGGGATGCAGGAATAATGAGCAGCTGTTGCTCGTTAGGGTCGTCTTCTGCAGATAAAAGACAGATGGTGTCACACCTTAGTTGCAGAAGTCAACATTCGTGGTTCGTCGTTCATCGTTCGTGGTTCATTGTGGTTTGTTCGTGAGTTCCGTGATTTAAAGAGGCACTTGGATAAGTGATTTGCTTTCTGTAAAACCTGATTCAAAGAGGCACTTGGATAAGTGATTTGCTTTCTGTCAACCTGGTTTGCTGTAAGAGTTTTTGTTTTGCATTTGCTGTGTAACTTTTTGCCAGAGACTTTATCTATGTTTATTTTTGAGTTCGCAGCCATCTTGAGCCAGGACTGATAAAGACATTCTTTTACAAGCCTTGTCTGACTGTTGTGTGTGTAATAGAGAAGAGGGGGGTCAGAACAGGTTTCCATCCATTGTTTCTTGTCCTGCCCTCTGGTGCTCTGGAAAATCATCTAGCTTGTCCCTCATTCTTCTCTCTAATATTCCCTTCCCCACTGGGGCTAAATGGAATCCTTCAAGTACGAGTTCCTTCCCAGGCTGGCTCCGTCATAATTTGCTTTTGCTTTATATGCTAAAAAGAACCGCTGCCTTCTGGCCCCAGATGTTGTTTCACAGCCAGTGAAGGACTATTGGTGTGCCCGGAGTGGCTTATACTGTATCCCTCTTGATGGATAATCAGGAATTAAAGCTTCTGTCATCAGCCTCCTGCAAACAACACCATTCTGTACACAGCTGGATAGGTGCTTATATATTTGCTGTTGTCCTTTGGCCAAAGACTCTTTAGCCCCATCTAGAGGTAACAGGCTTAGGAAACAATTCTGCAAGGACTAGATCAATACATATGTTTATGTATTGAAAGATATAGGTTCGGTTCCGGCTGATGGGAAAACAGTGTCGGTAGGGTTGAGATGGCCACATAGTTCATAGGCTACTACTGGACAGTAATCAGTCATGTAATATGACCAAACGTTTCCATATTTTCTACTGTGAGGCAAGAAATGGGCAGGTGTGGGAAATACTTGTCAATACACACCATCCTATTCCATTTTTTTTTTCAATGATACATTGAAAAAGTTATCCGGGAAATCCACGTTCCTGTTAGGTAAAGTTTTCACAAATTCCCAGCAACATGTTTATTTATCTATCTTTTTTTTTTATTTTTTTTTAATTTTTAATTTAAAACAAATACAACATCCTTCTTTACATGCTATAGAAAGTGTATCAGTTGGTTACAAATAGACTTTTGTGCATCTCTTCCACAGTCAACAAACATAATTCATGTTAACTCGAGCATTTTAATTCAAATATTCATACATGTCACCATCATCATATATCCATTTTCATTTGACTATAATTGTTAATAATAATAATAATAATAATAATAATAATAATAATAATAATAATAATTTTTGTTACTTAAACAACACATGCCCACACCAGTGGGAAAAGAAAAAATAAAAATAAAAACAAAGAAGACAAAAAGAACAAAAAACTTATCTTATTTATCTATCTGATTCATATTAGGTCAGGGGTGTCAAACTCAAGGCCCAGGGGCCGGATCCGGCCCACGGGGTGCTGAGATCTGGCCCACGGGGCTGCCCTGGAAACAGCGAAGGACTGGGCTGTGGTGTCTCTGCCAGTAAAAATGGAGTTTGGGAGTTTACGCCTCTCCCGAGCTCCATTTTCGCTGGCACAGGGTTGCAGGAGCTTGTCACAGCCGAAAATGGAGCTCAGAAACCTGTTTTCACTGGCAGAGCGCTTGGGCCACCACGGGCACCTCTGACACGAGTGATGTCGAGCTGGCAATGCCCACCCTGGCTCCCGAGGTCAAACAGCCTGATGCGGTCCTCAATGAAATCGAGTTTGACACCCCTGATTTAGGTGATGGTCTCAAAATATGCTTTTCTGCTGTGCCGTTCCTTATGTTTTTAAATTATTTCTTTTAACTCTGATACATTAAAATGCCACTTAAGGCTGATTTCTGGTTTATCAGCCTAGCTCTTGAAGTGCATATTGATTTTATTCAGTGGTGGGATTCAAATAATTTACCAACCAGTTCTCTGTCCTAATGACCAGCTGGGTAGGCAGGGCTCGGTGGTCATGTGATCATGTGGGCGTGGCCAAGTCAATGTCACTCAGGTTGTGGGCACTTCGTCTTAGTTGTTACAATGGTAATAAGGGTTAACCGGAGAGGCAGTTTCTGTAAGCAGGGCAATAAAGATCAGGCTAGAAACAACACCAGAATGTTTCCTTCCTGCCTTCCTTACAGGATTAGCCCTGCAAAGTGGGAAGAAAAAACAAAAGATTTCTTCCAACAACCGGTTCTCCGAATTGCTTAGAAAGTTACCAACCGGTTCTCCCGAATAAGTGCGAACTGGCTGAATCCCACCACTGATTTTATTCAGCCCTCCCAGACATTGGCCAATTTTGCAACTTTTCTAGTCACTCACTCATCTGTCCCAGATACTAACTCAACTTGCATGTTTTGCTTTCTGCGTACGCTGGTGGTGGGTTTTGGATCCCGTTGCAACCAGTATGGTGCAACAGGGCTGGGCGTCCACCACATGAACATGCGCAGTGCACATGTACATGCACAGCACATGCATGTATACTTACCACCCTTGATGCTCCAGCTGCTTGGCAGAGTGTTGTGCAGGTGCTGTAGGCTCCATGTTCATGCACGGAAGCCCCAAACAGCTCAAATTCAGGTAAGGAGCATGGGCGGGCGGGGGGCCCCTCTGGAGCACCATACTGGAAAGGTGCTCCCAGCAGGCACCGGTAAGCACATACCGGGGAGTATCAGTCACATTCCACCACTGGTGTACGCATATGGGTGCATGCACTCTTAACACACAGTCCTTATTCAGAGGTGGGTGTCACATACTGTAAGAATCAGTTTGCCCAGAACTGAAAATGTAAGCATGCGTGCAGCATTTAAAAAATGGTGATTATATAGGATGAGATAGCGCCAGGCCAGGCCAGGTGGGTGGGGCCAGCCACTGGTCAGAACAACCAGTTTGCCCAACGTGGGCTGCTGCCGGTTTGGACCGGTTTGGGCAAACCGGTTGTTCTGACCAGTGGCTGGCCCCACCCACCTGGCCTGGCGCTATCCCATCCTATATACTCACCATTTTTTCAAAAATGGTGATTATACAGAAATGTGTTTAGCATTTGGTCGAAGCTATCAATAACACCAAAAGTTAAAATGAAGGAGTGCTCTGGTGACATAAATGAAATGGCTGGAGGTGGCCTTTGAGGATCGAGCAATGGAGTTTGGAACTGGTCATCCTGCAAAACTGCATGGATGCACTAGGGTCACTGTAGCGCACACTGTAGCGCTCTGGAGCTCCGCATCACTTCTGGCTGAATATACCTGAAAGTGCCTGGTAAAGGGAGGTGAAAAGGCAGGTCTGGGCATTTTATTTTGAAAGCAGAGGTCTTCTATACTTAGCTGCTGAAGGAAGCTGGTGTCTCGGCTTCCTTGTTGATGCCGCTATAAGACAGCTTCTGGCACTCTCCTTTTTCTTTCCTCCCTCCGGAGCTTCGGTCAGATTGAAACGGGACGAGACACGAAGCTGTCCGTTGCCCTATGCCTTCTTGTATGTTCTGCTTCAGTGATGGAGATGTTGATGCTCCATTTTCTCTGCTTCCCTCCTCACGAGGAAGCAAACAAACTGAAATGGGAATCATTGCAGTTGCGGGATCCAATCGGGGTTGGTGACCGGGACAAGAGGTTTTTGTCTTCCAAGCTTTCAGATTCATACTGGAGGCTATCTTCAAGGAACTTCTCTCTGAAGTTCCCTGAAGATTGGCTCCAGGATGAGTCCAAAAGCTCTTAAGACAAAACATGTATGGTTGTGCGACTGTTGTCTACTTTTATTATTTGTATTTTGTCTTTTATGTTCCCCCCTTTTTTCCCCCTTGAATTGTTCGCCTCCCTGAGTCCTCCCGGAGAAGGGCGGCATACAAATAATAAAATACAAATACAAATACAAATACAAAACCTCTAGTCCCAGGGATTGACCCAGATTGAATCCTGCAACATTATCCTGGGACATGCATATTCGCCTTCATTCATAGTTGATATTGTTTTATTTGCTAAGCACAGGAGCAAACAATATCCACAGTTCCCCAAAAGTGCAGGCCTGAACTAAAGCAGCAATAATCAGTAGGCTTACTAAGGAATATTCCTATTGAACTCAATGGGATTTCCTTCAGAGAAAAAGGCTTAGGGTTGCACGATAGGCTGTGTTCCGGACAGCTGGTCTATAGAAGAGCAAGGGACTAAGAACAATTTGCATTGTGGCATTTTTCAGGTTGTGAATCTCAGCTTTCCGGTTGTGTTATCCTTTTCAAAGTTTCCTGGTTTTTCTGATTGTACAAAGAACTTCCAGATAGGTCCAACAGAAGCTTTCACGTGTTGTGTTAATCAAGCTTGGCATTTCTATTACACTATGGATTTTATACAGTGTAATATAAAATAGGTTTCTATCAGTCGTGGGTTTCAAATTTTTTTAGAACCTCTTCTGTAGGCGTGGCCTGCTTTGTGGGAGTCGCTTGCCGACCAGGTGACTGGGTGGGCGTGGCCAACTTGTAAAATGTGGTGAAACTCACTTAACAATGCTCTTGCTTAGCAACCAACACGTTGGCTCAGAAACTCTGGCATTTGAAGCACGCAAGTCTTAAAGCTGTCAAGTTACAAGACCCTTGCACCCCTAAACCTTTAGAAAAAAAACCCAGGGGTGTTCAAACTTGGCAGCTTTAAGACTTGTGGACTTCAACTCCCAGAATTCCTCCTCCAGTCATATTGGCTCAGGAACTCTGGCATTGAAGTGTGCAAGTCTTAAAGCTGTCAAGTTACAAGACCCTTGCACCCCAAAACCTTTAGAAAAAAACCCAGGGGGGTTCAAACTTGGAAGCTTTAAGAGTTGTGGACTTCAACTCCCAGAATTCCTCCTCTCGCTCTTCATCTTGATGATGTGTGGACGGGTGGGGGGAGGGAGCTGGAAACCGGTTCTAAACGGCACTGTAAATTTGTGGAACCAAGAAGAGGTTAGAACTGGCAGGAACCCACCCCTGGTTTCTATGCAGAAGAAAACCTTAAATGTGTCTATTGTTCAAGTCAAGACAAATAGATATTATTGATATCTGCGCATGTAATAAACTACTGCATACATACAAAAACCTTGTTATTGAGCTTTTACTATAGATAGGGAAAGGTATTAATTACCCTATATTTATGAAGGAACAGAATACTATTATTATAGAATATTAACAGACTCCCAGATTTTTGAGATAAATGCAAAGTATTAATAGTGTTCTGACCTAGGCTTCCCAAGAATATGAAGCAAACTCCTAGTCCTGACAAAAACCCCTTTTATTAATTTACTGTGAATTCTGCTCATTCAAAGACAGCAAAGTCTTTCAAGGGAGGATTTATAGTCACAGACCTTATCTGGCAAGGCAGATATCTGCAAAACATGGCAAGGAGTCTCGGAGAGTCACAAACTAATTAAGTGAACTAATTGTCTCCTGCAAACTCCACACCCCTTTCGCTCCTCTTTTATTTCCTCTGGAAGAGCCATTCATCATCCACCTGTGGCCTTACTCCCAAGTCGACCCCCATTCTTTAGCTGTTCCCTTTGTCTGGCAACTCTGCGCATGCACACACTAGGAACAGGCTCCAGCTGTTCGTCTGCCTCACTGATGTCTGACTCTGAAGGCAGCTGATAGCTGGCATACAGCTCTGGCCCCCTCTCTGCCTCTGACACAGAGCCCTCATCAGAGCCTTCCCCTGACTCCAGGACTGGCCCATGTTCCTCTCCACCTCCTCACTGTCTGAATCCACTGGCTGTTGGCGGGCCACAACAAATAGTGATACTACTAGTATAGTATAGTAATAATAGTCATAATTAACATTTTTTGCAAAGTGAATCCATTCCATATACTACACTTGTCATACATGTTTGTGTATGTGCAAGACTATTTTCCCATTATATGAAAACACTCGAGGTATTGATAAATCTCTTTTTCTCAGAACCATTGCATGTACTGTAAAGACCTTGTAATAAAACACCCTGTTTTTAATGAGAAGTACTTCCGACAGGAGGTGTATTGGAGCAGTGAAGCAGTTTGAGAAAAGGCCAGAGGAATTTGGACATCCAAGAATGAAGAAACTTGGTTGCTAAGAGGTTCATAGAATGATGAACAGGGTGGGAAGGGATTTTGAAGGTCTTCTCATCCAATCTCTGCTTAGGGCCGGAATCTTAATACCATTTTAGAGAAATGGCTGTTGTGGCCCAGCAGGAGCCATTGGAGCTGCCACCAGACTCCGACAGCGAGGGGTCCTATGAGTCGGCTCTGGAGGATGTGGAGGACCCTGGACAGGGTTCCGACTCCGAGCAGGGTGCAGAGAGGCTGGTTGGCCACCAGGGGGCGTCTAAGCCTTGGACCAGTGGGGAGGAGACAAGGGAGAGTGAGCCGAAAGCCAGTAGTGAGTTGTTCCTGGATGCACGCCATCGAAGAGCTACTAGGCGTCAGGAACAATTATGCAATTACAGGAGGTAATTGCGCTCAGTTGGTGGTCATTAGGCTCCTCTCCAGACTATAAAAAGGCTACTTGTGCACACGCCCCTCTTTGCAGAAGTCAACACAGAATCAAATATCGGAGAACTTTCCGTGAGCTTGGCAGGCTGGATTGCTGCCAAGCCTTATCTGTGTTTATTGCTGCCCAAGCTTGTCTGTGCTGGGTTGCTGTCAAGGACCTGTTTGCCTGTTAATTAAATGCTGTAATTTATCTCTGGCTCGGAGTGTGCTTTGGTGTGGAACGAGGGGGGTCAGAACACCCATGTGGCTTTATTTAAAATAAAGTTTATTCAATTGAACTTATACTCCGAAATTGTATAAAGAAGGCCATAAGTCAAGTATCGATCCCAGTTTTCCTGTCAACATTAAATATATGGCTTGCTTTAGTTTTCTCCCAATATGATTTTTCCATTTTCCAGGAGTGCTGAATTTTTTTGAGCTCTCCACCCAAGAATTAAAAAAAGCCAAACCCTGCTTAGTTTTTGAGAAAACCAAGGTAAGCCTAGATCAAGTGTGTCGAACTCGCAGCCCACAGGCCGGATGCATCACAGGCTGGCCACGCCCACCCCTGGTTTAGTGAAGGGGGGGTGGAAAGTCACACTACTTCATGTAATGACACTCCTGACCTAGGTGCTCTGATTGCTGTGACATAGATATTATCAACTCTATAAAAGAGGTGGGTTCCTACCAGTTCGCACCTATTCGGTAGAACCGGTTCGTCAAATCTACCGAACCGGTTAGAAGAGGTTCCACCAGTGGACCCGGAAAGCAGGCCACACCTACAGAAGAGGTTCCAAAAATTTTTGAAACCCACCACTGGTCCTTGGATATGATTATTCTACACTATCATGCTCCTATTTATAAAACTCAGTGCCTCTGTGAAAGGTAAGGATGACTACTGCGTTTGTGGTGCAATCAGAACATTGCGTGTGTTGAAGTTGTTTTAGCGCAAACCAAAGATGCCTTTTAAAAAACAAGTTTACCTCATATTCTTATGCCTGCCAGTGCTGTGTGTGAGGTAATTTAAGGTGGTTCTGACAAGTGTTGTCGGCATCTTCATATCCGGTCACATGGGTGGCAAGCCACTCCCATCCGGTCACATGGGCGGCAAGCCACTCCCACAAAGGAGGCCACACCCACAGAGTAGGTTTGAACAATTTTTGAAACCCACCACTGCTCTATAAGTAATCACCTTCCTGATGAAATGAAAAAACCAGAGTTAAACTGGCAATTTTGATCTAGAGGATTTGCAGACGTGATCGATGGCTCTTTTGGGCGCTGTGGTGTATAGCATTGCCAATCCTTGATTTATGACAATAGGTGACCCTATCATGTAAAATGCAATCCAGCATATCTAGGAAATGACAGATTAGGAGCAGACTCTCCAAAGGGAGTAAAAGGTACACTCTAAATTCAACCAACAAGAACTGGAAGAGACTTATGCAGGCAAGATGATTCTTTTATTGCATTAGTTTGTCGTAATAGAATAGAATAGAATAGAATACTTTTTTGGCCAAGTGTGATCAGAAACACAAGGAATTTGTCTCCAGTGCAAAGTATATATAGAAACAACAAAGTAATATAATCCTAAAATACCAATAAGAGAAGCTGGTAGAAAAAGATGAGAAGGATAATAGTAATACAGCCATACTACATGGGTAAATATCCTTAGATATAAGCTTTTAAGACACAAAAAATGAAAAGAAGATTAACGGGAGTCGCCTTTGGTGTGAAGCAGCATAATCAGATTTTACATACAGACTGACTTCATTAACAATGCACACTTAATTGGATAATTTCTCAAAGGAATAAACTCATGGAACATCCAAAGAGTTGCTTAAGAGGCTTATCATCAATGGCCACTTAACATTGCCTTGCTGGGGGCCTTAAGTTAAAAGTTGTTCCCACGAATTCCACCCAAGGTACAGTATGTTATTGTCTACAGCCAACTCAATTGAGACTTGAAGTAGAATATCCCACAAGCAACTTTTCCGAGGTGGCGCAGTGGTTAGGGTGCAGTACTGCAGCCACTTCAGCTGACTGCTAGTTCTGCAGCTCGGCGGTTCAAATCTCACCGGCTCAGGGTTGACTCAGCCTTCCATCCTTCCGAGGTGGGTAAAATGAGGACCCAGACTGTGGGGGCAATATGCTGACTCTGTAAACCGCTTAGAGAGGGCTGAAAGCCCTATGAAGCGGTATGTAAGTCTAACTGCTATTGCTATTGCTATTCTTCTGAAACAATGGGTTGGCTCCAGATCAAAATAAATGATTTTGATGCTAATCGTGAAAAAGCAAAGTCTTCCTTGCCTAATTCAACCGCTAATAATTTCATGAGTCTGGCGATATAGTTTTCTTGGCAACTGTAGGTGTCTGGTAGTATCATTTCAGACAAATGTTATTAAAAGACAAAAGCTTTTATGAGTTACAGCTCAGTGGCTTTTCAGTAAATCCTGTTAGTCTGCCACCAGGCTAGTCCTGATTTTTTTTTTGGTTCTACAGGAAGTCCCCAGCTTACAACAATTTGTTTAGTGGCCATTTGAAGTTACAACAGCACTGAAAACAGTGACTTCTGACTATTTTTCACACTTACGACCGTGGCAGCATCCTCGTGGTCACAGGATCTAAATTCAGATGCTAGGCAACTGATTCATATTTATGATAATTGCAGTGTCCCAAGGTCATATGATCCCCTTTTGCAATTTCCTGACAAGTCGAGGTGGTGCAGTGGTTAGGGTGCAGTACTGCAGGCCACTTCAGCTGACTGTTATCTGCAGTTCAGCGGTTCTAATCTCACCGGCTCAAGGTTGACTCAGCCTTCCATCCTTCCGAGGTGGGTGAAATGAGGACCCAGACTGTGGGGGCGATATGCTGACTCTGTAAACCGCTTAGAGGGGGCTGAAAGCCCTATGAAGCAGTATATAAGTCTAACTCCTATTGCTATATTGCTATTGCTAAGCAAAGTCAATGAGGAAGCCAGGTTCACTTAACAACCTTATTACCAACTTAAGAAATGCAGTGAGTCACTTTACAACTGGGCAAGAAAGGTTGTAAAATGCGGCAAAATTCACTTAACCAATGTCTCATTTAGCGATGAAAACTTTGGGGCTCAATTATGGCAATAAATAAATCAAGGACTGCCTGCATAGATTTACATGACGGCTCTCTTACAGACTTGGTAACAGTACAGAATTTATTTTTTTTATTGTCATCTTTTGAATTGTTCTGATAGCTTCCCACCCAAATAGTAACCATGGCCCTGTTTAGCTCTTTGAGAACGAAGTTGTCTAGGTTAGTGCCACCTTGTAATTTTCAAGAAAGTAAATTTCTATGATTTTAAAAACCTAGAGCAGATTTCTGAAAATTTGCTTAATCATACAGCACGGCTTGCCTATAAAGGAATGCAACTTTTGAGTCGGATGTCCCAGCGTTGGATTTAACTCCTTACTCTCTCTACCAAAACAGTAGGCACAGATCCATGCAAGGACAGTTAGGGTTAGATATCACCTAATTCAGAATACTTTGGTTACCCTGATAGAGCAATCAGATTAATATTTGCAACGGAAATTGCTGGTATCTAAGCAGCTGCATTGACTTTTGAGGGGAGGTTCAAAATCGACCTTGAGGCTGCACGCCCATTCGAAAGGGGCACAGCTGGTTATCACAGCATCTCATCCACCATTGTGGTGATTTTTGATCTCACTCACTTCAGACACAGCTGCAGCTATGCTTCTATTCTCAGCGAAATCTGAAAGATGCCCTCTGGATATATAACTTGCTAACAGAAGTGCTAAAGCAAATCTCATGACTTCTTTAACTCTTCCCCGTGAGAAACAAGGTGGCTTCTATACATCCGGGCCTCGACAGTGCTCAAAATGCTGGTAAGAATCAAGTTACTATGAAAGGCGAGGGGGAGAAGGTAAAAATTCAACCTATGTTTTCGGAATCAAACCATCAAAGCTCGTTGGGAATAACAGACAAGAAAGAGAACATTTTATTTTCCCGATTTTTTTCTCTCTCTTTCAAAATATCTATGGGATCCCAAGTTTTAATTAAAACTAAAATTCAGAATGCTCCAGAAGCTGAAATACGTTAAAATTGTCCTGATTTTAATATAGAAACCATGCATTCTTATTATTAGTTGTGAACTAATTATCACTTGAACTAATTCATATTGAGTAATTGTCTGCTGTTTGTTGAAATAATTCTGTTTTTAATTGGTGCTCAGTTATTCTCCCTTAGTGATGCTTATGTCAGTTTGGGACAAAAAAAAGGATCGGTCCAGTGCTAAATCTCAGCCAAGACGTTGATGGGAAAAGAAAATCAGTGTAAGTAAACTTTCATTGTTGGTGTGTAATTTGGTATGGTGGTGTAAAGAGTGTTATGTTAGGAAGTGGGAAACTTGGACTTAAATTGCTTCTGGGCCATCTTACACTGAATCAAAATCTCATGAGTGTGAGGATTAGTGCTTAATCACAATCCCGTAGTTCAACAGATTTTACAGTGTTGTTTGTGACAAAAGTGGGGATTATGTACCTGATGTAATTAACTTTGAAGAAAGGCATGATGCAAATGAATATGTTTGTATATTTCTATAAGTTTCTATGAACTTAATCTTTCATAGTTTTGAGTGGAAAATAACCCCTCTGAAAATTAATTGGGAAAAGAAATAGAAAGCATATGCAGAGAATGTATGTTTGGCAACTTCTGGATTATGGCAGAAGTTTGAAAGTGCAGTTTTTTAAACTTTCCTGTAATGAATTACTGAATTAAAAAAAAGGAAAGAAAGGAGAAGATCTTTACTCGGCACTCTGAATATTGATGTCCAGCTCCCCATAGACATGTCGTAAGGCATCACAATTCAAGCTTGAAATCAACTTTCGGAAGCCATGCTGCTTTGGAACATATTTATCTTCCCAGATCAAGGTTGAATTCCTTGGAATCTCTCTGCAGTGAAATACAAAAATGCAAACATAGTTTGGCATGGTTTATAAATCTAATATACTGTATAAACTAGCATTCTTAGCAGTTAGACTTATATAGCAGTTAGACTTATATACCGCTTCATAGGGCTTTCAGGCCTCTCTAAGCGGTTTAAAGAGTCAGCATATTGCACCCACAGTCAGGGTCCTCATTTCACCCACCTCAGAAGGATGGAAGGCTGAGTCAACCTTGAGCCGGTGAGATTTGAACCGCTGAACTGCAGATAACAGTCAGCTGAAGTGGCCTGCAGTACTGCACCCTAACCACTGCGCCACTTCTGCTTCTTGGTAGTAGACAGAGGTGGGTTGCTCCAGTTCGGCCGAACCAGTAGTGGAATTGAGGCCTGGGTCATAGACAGTGACCCAGGCCTGCCATGCCCCCAAACCGGTTCCCTCACCGCCCCTGGGCCACCACCATTTTGGTTTTTAGTGATTGTGTGACAGTAGTGGGATTCAAATAATTTAACAACCAGTTCTCTGCCCTAATGACTATCTGGATAGGTGGGGCTCGGTGGTCATGTGACTGGGTGGGCGTGGCCAACTCAAGGTCACTCACATCGATGGGCACTTCGCCTTAGCTGTTACAATGTAATAAGGGTTAACCGGAGAGGCAGTTTCTGTAAGCAGGGCAATAAAGATGAGGCTACAAACAACACTAGAATGTTTCCTTCCTGCCTTCCTTACCGGATTAGCTCTGTAAAGTGGGGAAAAAACAAAATGAGATTTCTTCCAACAACCGGTTCTCCCAACTGCTTAGAAAGTTACCAATCGGTTCTCCCGAATAGGTACGAACCGGCTGAATCCCACCACTGCTGTGCGAAGAACAATTTACATTGAACATCGCATGCACGCATTGCGAACTGGTAGTAAAACTGACAGCAATCCACCCTTGGTAGTAGAAAAAAGAACCTGTGATTTGAACAGATAACCTATCTCCAATTTTTGGGAGCCTAATAATTGTACACATATCTAGACAACCAAACAAATGCACAATCATCACTCAGAGCCATATACCTTTTTGAGCCAACTTACGAATGAGATCTGTTTATTTAACTTACAAGGTAGTTGTAAGGAGAATGGATGGATTTACATCAGGACTGTAGTATTAGATAGATTCTTTTAAAAATTAAAATTTGCTCACTTTTTTCCTAGCTATAGATCTCACTTCACACTGTATATATTTGCCTTCACTTGTCTGTTTTTTTCCCCTACCTTTGGCAAATTATAGTTGTAGAAAGGTGTTTAAATCAAGATACTAATGGTAATAATAATAATAATAGTTGTTTTACTCCAGTGCTGTGTCCCCATTTGAATCCAAGATTCTTAATGAAAAATATAGAAATGGAAAGTGAGACTGGGTTATCCATGGATCTGTGGTTTGGCTTTTAGATCTTTAAGTTTTAATTTAATAACAAGCAATTTCAGAACTGTTTCCACTTAACTTGACTCTATAGTATCATGAACAAAATCTCGAATGCTCGTTGAAGCTGGTGACTGCAGTGTAGTAGAACATAGATTTTTGAATAAATCTTGACGGCTTAGAATAACCTCTTGCATATAACTTTGTCAAGGAAGAAATAATTCAATCTAGAAGACTGGACGTGGCATTTCCAAAAGGACTTGTTCAGAGTATCCCAGAGGGAAAAAAGTATTAATTTTTTGCTAATGAAATAAAACCATACTAATTCGATTGACTTGGAGTAATGTGGTGATGGATGATTCTTAGTAATGTGTTGAGCCATCAAGGTGGACTGGTGATTTATCATTTTCAATATAATGAGGAAAATGGGATGAATATTTAAACAATTTGTGATGGTTTATTTTCTATGACTTTAACCTACCACAATCACGCCAAATGAAAATGTAATTCAGTACTTGTATTAACATTTACAACACACCTTATATTGAAAGAGTTCCATAATTTAACACAAGAACAGGAAACCTATAGCTCACAAGTGACTGCTAAATTACAACTTCCCACAGATCAAAACAACATTGACAATGATCTAAGACACTTGAAATTGCTGTTCAGCAATATCTAGATGATTGTAGATTCCTTGCTCTTGCTCTTATTTTTAAAACCACTCTTTCAATATCATTATAAAAAAATAAATATAACAATGGTAGCAGAAAACTAAAAAAACCAGTAAAATATTTAAAACAATTAAAAAATAACAGAACCAGATTAAAATATTAGGTTACAATTACCACTGAAAGAAAGAAAAAGTTTACTTGATTATATAGACTCCAGATCAGGGGTACCACATACCTCCCAATGGCCGATAAGAACTCACAGACTGGGCCTTCTCCGGGTGCCGTCGACCGGACAATGCCGGCTGGCGGCTCCTAGGAGGAGGGCCTTCTCTGTAGCTGCTCCGACCCTGTGGAATGACCTACCCGTGGAGATCTGGACCTTCCCCACTCTCTTGGCCTTCCGAAAAGCCACTAAAACCTGGCTATTCCAGCAGGCCTGGGGCTGTTGACTTCATGAATGAGTTCCAGCCCCACCCAGATTGAGTGTATGGTGTGTTGTTTTAAATTGTTTCTTTTTAAATTGTTTCTTTATTTTAACTCCTTATTTTAACTTGTTTCTGTAAGCCGCCCGGAGTCCTACGGGATTGGGCGGCACATAAATGTATTAAAAGTTAAAGTTAAAGAAATCCTCCCAGTTTGGCCTGGTTGGGATGAATCGGTAGGGATAATTGTCCTTGGTTCTGCGAACTGGTATTTTAAAAAAAAGCTTCAGAGGATTATGCGGCTCAGCTGTGAGTCGCCCGATCACCGGAAGCTTTCCCCCCACTTTTTAAAACATTTTCCCCCTGCTGGTTCGCCAAACTTGCAGGGAAAATGCTTTAAAAAGCTAAAAAGATATCTGAAAGTGAAAAAAAAGTTGACCCACCCAATCACATGACCCACCGCCACCACCAAGCTACGCCCACAGAACCAGTGAGGGGAAAATTTAGATTTCACCACTACTCCAGATAATTAATCAAGGAGAAATTTCCTTGCAATGAAGTTTGAACCTTAGGTGCAATTCTCTCCCTGCTCAGAACTCAGCAAATCTTTACTATTAACAAGCAGGCTCAATTTGTAAATTAATACAAGCTCAAGAATCTCCCTTTTTAAAAATTATTACTTAAAAAAAACCAATTCTTGTGGTTTCTGAAAGAAAGAAAGAAAGAAAGAAAGAAAGAAAGAAAGAAAGAAAGAAGGAAGGAAGGAAAGAAAGACAGACTAACTGGTTTTTCACCAGTCACCCATCCCTTTTCCCCCTCTTGCCTTTTGAGGGAGAGCTTCAAAGTTTTAGTGACATCATAGCTGAACCTGAATTAAATTAGTTAGATCCCCACCAAATGTTGATGGTTTTCAGACTGACTCATTTGGAAGTGCCATGAAAATTTACTGTATATAGGAATTTTTCAATGTTTAAGGAATTGGAGTTAGATTTATAAGAATGCCATAGCTTTGTAAAATGTATCATTACTGTCATCCATGACCCGTCAAATGCGTGCTCGACAAAAGCGCGCCGACAACACCCCGGTGAGAAAACTGTGAGTTCAAAATTGCGCCCACAAAATGGCGCCGACAAATGCGCGCCGACAAAAGTGCAATTAGGGTTAAGGTAAGGGTTAGGGTAAGGGTAAGGGTTAGGGTTAGGGTTAGGGTTATTATGTTGTTTTCACGTTGTTTGTTGGCACGCTTTTGTCGGCGCGCATTGGTCAGCATTTGTCGGTGCTCTTCTGTGGGCGCGATTTCGACCTCATGGTTTTCTCGCCACGGTTTTGTTGGGCGCGGTTTTGTCAAGCACGCATTTGTCAGTGAACCACTGTCATCAATATCAGACAGACCAGTAAGGATAACGAGGATGAGGCAGAGAAATACTATCTTATTCACGTTTTCTTAAAATAAGTGACATTTAAAATGAGTTTTGCTGGATTACATTTTCATAATTTAGCTGCTAAACTATTCCAATAACACATTATGTAATATTAAGTTATCTTGTTCATTATCTGGATACAGAATCATGTGGTCACTGATGCCCGAGGAAGGAACACAGTGTTATAATTATTTAGATCAATTCCTCTAATTCAGTTATTTGGAGTAGGGGTGGTATTCAGCAGATTCTGACCAGTTCGGAAGAACTGGTAGCGGAAATTTTGAGTAGTTCGGAGAACTGGTAAATACCACCTCTGACGGGCCAAGCCCCCATCTATTCTCTGCCTCCTGAGTCCCAGCTGATCGGGAGGAAATGGAGATTTTGCAATAACCTTCCCCTGGAGTGGGGAGGGAATGGAGATTTTATAGTATCCTTCCCCTGCAATGCCCACCAAGCTACGCCCACCAAGCCACACCACGCCCACAGAACCGGTAGAAAAATATTTTGAATTCCACCACTGATTTTGAGGTAATCATTCCCTAAATTTCCAGTTAGCAAAACCATGCTAGCTGCAGTTCCTGGGAGTTATAATCCTGATACACCTGGAGGACAAATTGTTGGAGAAGATTGATTTAATGCCCTCAAGAGAGAAGTCGATATTGTTCAAATATGATGGCACATTTAGTGTTCATTTTGCAACGAATACCCAGGAAACTATGCCATACTAGGCCTTTCCTTACCTGAATAATTTTGAGACTGGTTTTAGCACCCCAGGGCCATCAAGACGGACCCAGACATTGGTGAGATTTTGCTTCAGAGGGTTGGGGAATTCCACTATTACTGTCATGTCCTTACCAACAACTTTCTCTCCAGGCACCTGCAGGGCAAAAAAACAACAGAAAACTAAAATCAAATAACAATACATTGAATTATTGCAACACTTTCTAATCTTGTCCCTTTCAGTTTCGTGGATAACACCTTCCTTCTTCCCTAGGTAATTCATATCTTAATGTTATGCCATCAGGTCAATCTTGTCTCCTGATGATTGCCTGAACAAGGCACTGTAGCTTTCTTGCCTATATTTTTGGAAGTGGCTTACCATTTCGTTTTTTTTGTCTTCCTGAGAGACACGTACCCAAAGTTACCCAATTGGCCATATGTCTAAGGCAGGTTTAGAATGCAAGGTCCCCCCCCCCCCCCCCAGTTTCTAGCTGGTGCCTTTATCTGCTATATTAAACTAGTTTTCCACTCTTCTCTTGCTAACATGGCTTTACATGACTGCCCCATATAAACTCTAGTTACACTAAAGCTATAATGTGTTCTGTGGCAGACTGTCCTTCAAAGATATTTGAAAGCTTCAACTGGTACAGAGAATGCAACTCATAATTATGGGATGAGGTACAACACAAGATTTTCAAAGATTTAGCATCAAATAATTTTGTGTTGATACTAAGACTGGCTTTAAGGCTTTGCTTGTAGGGTGTTAGGCAATGTGCCTTTCTAAGCTTATGAAATACTCTTCTACACAGAGGTGCAGAGGTGGGTTCCTACCAGTTCGCACCTATTCGGTAGAACCGGTTCGTCAAATCTACCGAACCGGTTAGAAGAGGTTCCACCAGTGGACCCGGAAAGCAGGCCACACCTACAGAAGAGGTTCCAAAAATTTTTGAAACCCACCACTGGTCCTTGGATATGATTATTCTACACTATCATGCTCCTATTTATAAAACTCAGTGCCTCTGTGAAATGTAAGGATGACTACTGCGTTTGTGGTGCAATCAGAATGTTGCGTGTGTTGAAGTTGTTTTAACGCAAACCAAAGATGCCTTTCAAAAAACAAGTTTACATTATATTCTTATGCATGCCAGTGCTGTGTGAGAGGTAATTTAAGGTGGTTCTGACAAGTGTCGTCGGCATCTTCATATCCGGTCACATGGGCGGCAAGCCACTCCCATCTGGTCACATGGGTGGCAAGCCACTCCCACAAAGGAGGCCACACCCACAGAGTAGGTTCGAACAATTTTTGAAACCCACCACTGCAGAGGTGGGATCCTACCAGTTCGCTGAACATGCCCTTCGCACGCTGTACGCAGGTGCACAATTTAGAGAAGACTTACCTTCCGGATTACAGCTTGGGAAGGAAAACAGCTGAGGGACGGCAATCCACTTTGCCGCACAGTCCAGCTGAGAAGATAAAGGCCGGTAAAGGGCAGGGGTGAATGGCCCCACTTGCTGAACTGAACCAGTTCGCTCCCAGCTGATCTTTGGAACTACCAGTCCACCTAAACTGAACTGAACCAGTTCAAACTGGTAGAATCCCATCTCTGCTTCAACAGTAAAAATATATTTCTAGGTCCCCGAAGTCTCTTTGTTCCAACTCTCTTTTAATTGGCATTTATGTTGTTCTGAATTTAACTGCTGCTGTTTGAAATTTTTTATGCTTTACTGCTTGAACTCTTTTATATTGCTGCTTTTAAATTTTTTTTGTTTTGTTTTTATGCTTTATAAATTATGGTTTTACACTTCGCAATATGTTATAATGACTGCTTATGTTTTTCAAATATTGCGAATCATCTCCGGAGGGCTGGTTCCTGAAAAGCAGTGTATAAGAATAGAAATAAATGAATATCATCTCTATAATTACATATGGACTAAATACAGTTTGAGGAAGCTTTCTGCCATAAAGACAAGCAGTGTGGAATTACTACGCAAAATGCTGAGAATTTTAACTGCACAAAAACAGGTTTAGGGACTTGGAGAAAAAAGGAGTCTATAAACATCGCTTGCCAAAAAATTAGACCCAGGAGATCTGTTTTCCTATAGTATTCTCTGCTTGTGTACTTTAAACAAATGGACATTACAAAACTATACTATTTCAAAGAAACAGAAGTCACAACAACTCTTATCACTTGGAGAAATGGTTGAGTACCATTTTAAGATGCTTATAGCAATAGTTAGATTTATATACCGCTTCATAGGGCTTTCAGCCCTCTCTAAGCGGTTTACAGAGTCAGCATATTGCCCCCAACAACAATCCGGGTCCTCATTTTACCCACCTCGGAAGGATGGAAGGCTGGTCAACCCTGAGCCTGGTGGGATTTGAACAGCCGAACTGCTGAACTGCAGTCAGCTGAAGTAGCTTGCAGTGCTGCATTTAACCACTGCGCCACCTCGGCTTATGACTATAAATGGTCTGTACTTTCAGCTGCTGTTTTTAAAACATTTCTGCAGTCAGGAGGATGTCTTGCCCATGATCCAATTCATGGATTAGTCCCACCCAGATCTGTGACTTTCGACAGGAATACAGATCTGCAAAGATGTTCATTAAGCCGAGGTGTTCAAAGATGTTCATTAAGCCGAGGTGGCGCAGTGGTTAGGGTGCAGTACTGCAGGCCACTTCAGCTGACTGTTATCTGCAGTTCAGCGGTTCAAATCTCACCGGCTCAGGGTTGACTCAGCCTTCCATCCTTCCGAGGTGGGTGAAATGAGGACCCAGACTGTGGGGGCGATATGCTGACTCTGTAAACCGCTTAGAGAGGGCTGAAAGCCCTATGAAGCGGTATATAAGTCTAACTTCTATTGCTATTGCTATGTAGATAGTTCATTAAGATTCAAATCAGGGTTGTGATGAACACTTCTTGATGAACATCAGTGTATGAATGAATTTACTGCATAAAAGGATGGGAAACAGCAATGCTTCATATGTTTCTATTACTGAAGATCCAGTTAATGTGGGCAGTAGTGAGGGATGCTGGGAACTGTGGTTCCTTTAGTCTTTCCAACTGGGCCATCAATTATCCACATATGGATTTCTTTTATCACAAAGAATGCTGATAATATTTTGCCACTCTTACCCACAGAATCACTTTAGATTAAAAGTAACTCTCTGTCCTAACAGCCCCATTAAATTAGAGGGATAGGAAATCCTTATGGTCTTGATAAAAATGATTACTGTAGAAGGAGAAGGCCGAGGTGGCGCAGTGGTTAAATGCAGCACTGCAGGCTACTTCAGCTGACTGCTAGATCGGCAGTTCGCCTGTTCAAATCTCACCGGCTCAGGGTTGACTCAGCCTTCCATCCTTCCGAGGTGGGTAAAATGAGGACCCGGATTGTTGTTGGGGGCGATACGCTGACTCTGTAAACCGCTTAGAGAGGGCTGAAAGCCCTATGAAGCTGTATATAAGTCTAACTGCTATTGCTATTGCTATTGCTTTTGGACTTCAGTAGTAACTGGTTGCTAGACTTCTAAAAAAAATGAAGCCATTTATCTTGTAGAATAACCTTGCAAAGCTACTAGTTGTAGCTCCTGACCAGCTGAAAGCACAGCCAGGTGGTTGAAATCATATACAAAATGATGCACAAGGTTCACATCTAGACTCTGAATAAGCAATAAAGAAATGATGGGATACTTTGATGGTGACACAATGATAATAGGACTGATAGATTCATAGCGAAAGTGACCCATATGTGCAGGAGTCAACACAGTCCTGGAATAAACCCTATTTAGGACAGAACCGAGGATGCCTTCTGATCCCTAGGAGGGAATGGTGACAAAATGATGTGGATTGAATCACTGATGGAAGCAACCATCTGACAAGATACCTTGGTTACAGGAGACATAGGTAGAAATTGATGGTGCCCCAGCTGTCAGCTCCATCTGTAGAACTGGTTGGATTGCCACGGTTGCAGACTGAGCCCCATCAATTATAGCAAGCGTGTATTTACGGAAAAAAAAACCACTGCAGTGGAACTAGAAGTTCAACAATGCCTGCATCAGAAGGCCATGTCCTCCAAAAAACAACCTAAATAATCCTAAAATCCTAAAAAAAAACTGGCCTCTATGTATCCGAATTTACAACCTAAATGCTGGAGATGTGATTGCGCTGATGCTACATAGCAATAGCAATAGCAGTTAGACTTATATACCGCTTCATTGGGCTTTCAGCCCTCTCTAAGCGGTTTACAGAGTCAGCATATTGCCCCCAACAACAATCCGGGTCCTCATTTTACCCACCTCGGAAGGTTGGAAGGCTGAGTCAACCCTGAGCCGGTGAGATTTGAACAGCCGAACTGCAGAACTGCAGTCAACTGAAGTAGCCTGCAGTGCTGCATTTAACCACTGCGCCACCTCGGCTCTTACATACTATCATATATGGTGGACTTGTAAAAAGGTTAAAGCATTTTGGATAAAAATGTGGTGGATTATGCAAAATGTTCTTTAAAAAAGGTTAAAATTTACCTTCTCTCAATTGAATCAGAAGGCAAACTGTGCCAGGTGAATTTACACCCAGGTTCCTGACAAATGGATTTGGTTATTAATTCTATAGAGACTGAGGATCAAATCCTATTGAAAGCAAAAGTTCAGTTCAGAATTGATTCAGTATTGCAACAATGAACCTAACCTCTCTCTGACTTATATATCTCACTTATCACTCCTCTGGTGTGTCCACAAAAGTACAGAAATTTTAATGTCTATTTTAGACTGGCTGATTTGATCAACCGTGAAGAAATAAACTAACTTCAAATTATGTTTTGAACGACTACCGTTTGCAGGATTTAGAGATCAGATGGTTTTGCTACAGATTGATTTTCTTTCTCCTCCACACCAGAATATGATGATGATTGGGTTAATAAAATTAAACCAAGATTGGCTTAAGAAGTTATTGGATGATAATGCCCAAAACATTCACCTTTCACAATATTGGCTAAGGCAACTTGTATCTGCAGATCAGCAGAATTTGAAAGCCACCAGTTCCTCACTTTCATATTGTTGCTTAGATTTTTGTTAAGTTTATTATATGCTCAAAAACATATTTGAGAAAGTAACTTTTTTATTCCACCGCTACCATCAATTAATTACTAATTTCCCGATCCTTTTCGCCTATTTAAAGGATAAGAAATGGTCAGATTGGCTTTATGGCCATGAAGAACTAAAGATAGTACATTATGATTATCACAGAGATTAAAATTGGATCCCTGCCCCAATTAAATTTGAGCAGAAGCATCAAGGGGGGCAGAAAAAGTAACACCATCAAGAATTTGGTACTCTGGGTAATTAACACGCAGGGCTGGTTAATAAACCTTTACTGTTAAACTGAAAAAAGCCATGGAAAATACTGCAATGGACATAGACAATCTTCAAACTCATCAGCTTTCTAACAAAGTAACTGATGTGGGTATCACAAAATACAGGAGCCTATTATAAAGCCATCCATCTAATCATCCCTCCATGAGTGTATTTCTGGATGAAATTAAAAGCCGCAGAATGACAGTTTCCCTTTTCTGAAAGCTGGAGAGAGAGAGAGCAGAAATAAACAATCAATGCCGTGTCTATCTATTCAAGCACATTCTGCTCTAGACAGAAATGACATGTTTATTCAAAACACAGATGAGCCATCTCCAACTGCTAGACATATGCAGGCAAGATATGGTGCACTGACCACCAACTGCTTCCTTCTGAAATAGGAAGCAGAATTCTGATAAAACAGAATTGCCCAACCATTCCACAACACAGTTGTGTTTTTGTGTTTTAATGAACTGTCTAAACTTGCCGGAATTTAGAAGAAAAATCCAGCAGAGATATTGCCAGAGACCAGTTATTCAATTCTTCTAATTCGCAATTTAATGAGTTTATATGCCGCCCAATCCCGAAGGACTCCGGGCGGCTTACAAATACGAAATGAAATAAAATAACACATAGGGGGAAAGAACAAAAACAGTTTAAAAAACACAACATACATTTGGCTTATCTGGGGGTTTGGACCTGCTGATTTAAAATCAGCAACCCCAGGCCTGTTGGAACAGCCAGGTTTTGGTGGCTTTTTGGAAGGCCACGAGAGTGGAGAGGGTCCGGATCTCTGCTGGTAACTCATTCCACAGAGCCGGAGCAGCTACAGAAAAGGCTCTCCCCCGAGTGGTCGCCAGCCGGCTTTGTCCGGTCAACGGCACCCAGAGGAGGCCTAGCCTGTGGGTTCTAATCGGACATTGGGAGGTGTGTAGCAGGAGACGGTCTCTCAGATATCCAGGTCCAATGCCATGTAGGGCTTTAAAGGTAATCACCAGCACCTTGTAGCGCGTCCGGAGACCAATAGGGAGCCAGTGCAGCTCACGGAGGATAGGTGTAACATGGGTGTACCGAGGTACACCCGATATCGCTCGCGCGGCTGCATTCTGGACCAACCGTAGTCTCCGAACACTCTTCAAGGGCAGCCCCACGTAGAGTGCATTGCAGTAACTTCTAACAATGCATGAAATAACACTGGATTACTTTTTAATAGATCATGTTATTCTAATAGCCATAATGCTACGTTTCATCTGAATCACGGTTACAAAACATTAGAATGTTTCCCGACAAACGTGGCCAGCTGATCATTGTTTCTGCTCTTCTGCAAGTTGATCAAATAATAATTGTCCCTCCAGTTCTTCTACGGGTCTTTCTCCTATTGCATATGGAAAAATCCTTTCCCTACAGAAGTAAAACATTTGCTAATAATTTTCATTCTTTTTACCTCATGAAACATCTATTTATCTCCTGAAAAATGC
Source organism: Thamnophis elegans (assembly GCF_009769535.1). Taxonomy (NCBI): domain Eukaryota; kingdom Metazoa; phylum Chordata; class Lepidosauria; order Squamata; family Natricidae; genus Thamnophis; species Thamnophis elegans. The sequence goes on from NC_045548.1 coordinate 5,709,137, forward strand.
AGCATAAGATTTTTTTTAGAAGCTAATTGGACATTCAGATTTGTTCTGAAGGGGCCTGGGAGACGAATGATTTAATGACAGACACAGGAAAGGAACTCCATGGATATGTTATCACATATCTCCATGGATATGTTATAATTGCCTTCCACTTTGAATTGTGTTGATAATGTGGTAAGTTCCTGGGTGGAGAAACAGATTCATCTGCATGATAAGGAAAAGGCAGGAGGGGACCCATGAATATCAGTTGGACAATGTTGGCATAATGAGGGCAGCCAATAAATTTTTGCCGCCATGGATAATTCTGGTGACATGGCAAAAGAGTCACTGACAAAATGTCAATCCTAACACTTTTGTCCTTTTAAGAACATGACATAGAAACATCAACTCTGGGTCCCCGTCAACTCTTGAATATTCTTGCTTCAAAACAGGAAGATAGGCCTAAGCAATTTAGGCCATTTAACTCAGGCAAGTTGGACTACGCTGTTCAGTTTTGGCAAAGAATGGAAGGAATTATGCATTTTTAAAATGTGGTTATTGAAGACAAGAGCTCACAGCAATATTATATGATTTATTGGCTTCCTGTGAGGAATGCTCGGAAAAGATGTAATATTATTTGAGGATACTGCTGATAAACATTTGCCCAGGCTAATTAGATACAGAAAATGCTAGGGCTGGGAGAGAAACAAAAAAACAAGAACAAACTTTGCACTTGATTTGATTAGAGGACTTTTCAAATTGACATTTCTGCATCCATCTTTGGCAGGTTTCTGCTTTTGCCATGCCTTTGCTATTCACAGTTACACTGCTGTAGGGTTTTGGTAAATCTAGATAAATATTTCAATTCATTTAATTCTGCAATTTGCCATCTGTGGTGGATTATCCACTATGCCCATTAGAGCCTTAACTGGAATTGCTAATTCAGCCTTCTACAGATGCACTTGAAATGCAGGTAGTCCTCCACTTAGAGCCGAGGTGGCGCAGTGGGTAGAGTGCAGTACTGCAGGCCATTTCAGCTGACTGCTAGTTCGGCAGTTCGGCGGTTCAAATCTCACCGGCTCAGGGTTGACTCAGCCTTCCATCCTTCTGAGGTGGGTAAAATGAGGACCCGGAATTTTGTTGGGGGTAATATGCTGACTCTGTAAACCGCTTAGAGAGGGCTGAAAGCCCTATGAAGCGGTATATAAGTCTAACTGCTATTGCTATTGCTACTTATGACCACAGTTGAGCCCCAAAGTCTTGTTGCTAAATGAAACATCTGTTAAGTGAATTTTGCCCCATTTTGCAACTTTTCTGGCCACAGTTGTTAAGCGAATCACTGCAGTCGTTAAATTGTTAAGTGAAACTCTGCAGTCATTAAGTTAGTAACCCAGTTGTTACGTGAATCTGACAAAGTTCCCGTTGACTTTGCTTGTAAGGAGGTCCCAAAAGATGATCACATGATCCTGGGATGCTACACCCGTCATAAATATGATTCAGTTGCCAACATTCTGAATTTTGATCATGTGACCATGGGGATGCTACAACAGTCATAAGTGTGAAAAACATTCATGTTAGTTTTTTCAGTGCCGTTATAACTTTGAAAGTCACTAAATGAACAGTTATAAGTTGAGGACTACTTGTATAAAGGATAGATTATGAATGGATGTATACTTGGCCCTATCCGAGGGCATTATTTATAAATATAATGTTATATGTTGGTTGCTTTAGTGTTACTAGTATTTGCTTACTAGGCTGCTGCTAAATTCTGAACTAATTTTATTTATTTGTAATTATTGTGAAGGATTTTTGTCTTATGTTGCATCTTAATTGTTGTGGCCCAGCAGGAGCCGTTGGAGCTGCCACCAGACCCCGACAGCGAGGGGCCCTATGAGTCAGCTCTGGAGGATGTGGAGGACCCTGGGCAGGGTTCCGACTCCGAGCAGGGCGCAGAGAGGCTGGTTGGCCACCAGGAGGCTCCTGAGCCTTGGACCAGTGGGGAGGAGACAAGGAAGTGTGTTCCTGACATCAGCAGTGAGTTGTTCCTGGATGCCCGGCACCAAAGAGCTAATAGGCGTCAGGAGCAGTTGCGCAAGTACAGGAGGTAATTGCACTCAGCTGGTGGTCATTAGGCTCCTCTGCAGACTATAAAAGGAATGCTTGTGCACACAACCCTTTTGCAGGAGTCAATGCATTAACTAATGTTGGAGAACATTATTGTGAGCTTGGCAGGCTGGATTGCTGCCAGGGCTTATCTGTGATGGATTGCTGCCCAAGCTTGTATGTGCTGGTTTGCTGCCAAGGGCCTGTCTGTCTATTAATTAAATGCCGTAACTTATCTTTGGCTCGGAATGTGTGTTGGTGTGGGACAAGGGGGGTCAGAACATTAATAAAGTCACATTTGTTATTATTGTCATGGATGTTCACACCGAATGCATGGAATGTTGCAGATAATTGAACAAGGAAAAGGGGCAGAGGTGGGTTCCTACTGGTTCACACCAGTTTGGTGTAACTGGTATTGGAAATGGCAACTGGGTCTCTGAACTGGTAGGGACGGCATGCCCGCCACGCCCCCAAATCAATTCCCCAGTCACCGTGAGATTTTTTTTGACCGTTTTTGAAATGTTCTGCCCATGTGCAGACCTATTTATAGGCAAGGCAAAGTGTGCGTGCGCAAAATCACACACCCACTGAACTGGCAGTAATGCTGGCAGAACCCCACCCCTGAAAAAGGGAATTGGAAGAATGTCTGAAGGACAACGAACAAGGTGCAAGGCAGCTAGTATATCATGAAGGCTTGCTCCTTGGTAAATAGAATCTTTCAGCATTGCCCTGTTGGCAGGATTCGTTGTCATTATTTTTCTAGTCTTCCTATCCAGGATTTCTACTTCAGCTTGAGTCCAATACACTAATCCAGATCAGAAGTGGTATTCAGCCAGTTCTGACAGGTTCTGGAGAACAGGTAGTGGGAATTTTGAGAGCGGGGAGGGAATGGGGATTTTGCAGTATCCTTCCCCTTCCATGCCCAAAAAACCACGCCCACAGAACCAGTAGTAAAAAAAAAAATTGAATCCCACCACAGTTCCAGATGCATATCTAATGATTGGAATTGCCCAGATCTTAATCGCCTTGATGGTAATTCTGTTGTTGAGTTTTGACTTTCAGATTTTCTTCACTCTTCTGATGTATTCACTACTAGCTTTCTTCTTGACTTCAGGATGCTTGATGTTGTTAGCACGAAGAATGCCCAGATGTTTGTACTGATCGTCTTCATACAGATTCTTGATATTATTTCCATAGGGCATATTGAATGGAATGGAATGGGAATAGGAATAGGACCTTGAGGGTCTTCTAGTCCAACCTTCTAGTCTTCTAGTCCAACTCAGGGAGGAGACTCCATACCATTTCTGACAAATGGCTATCCAACATCTTCTTAAAGACTTCCAGTGTTGGGGCATTCACAACTTCTGGAGGCAACTTCTGTTCCACTGATTAATTGTTCCAACTGTCAGGAAATTTCTCCTCAGATCTAGGTTGCTTCTCTCCTTGATTAGTTTCCACCCATTGCTTCTTGTTCTACTCTCAGGTGCTTTGGAGAATAGCTTGACTCCCTCTTCTTTGTGGCAGCCCCTGAGATATTGGAACACTGCTATCATGTCACCCCTAGTCCTTCTTTTCATTAAATTGGACATACCCAATTCCAGCAACTGTTGTTTATATGTTTTAGCCTCCAGTCCAGTGGTGGGTTTCAAAACTTTTTAGAACCTCTTCTGTAGGTATGGCCTGCTTTGTGGGAGTGGCTTGCCAGCCATGTGACCGGGTGGGAGTGGCCAACTTGTAAAATGTGGTGAAACTCACTTAACAACGCTCTTGCTTAGCAACCAAAATGTTGGCTCAGAAACTCTGGCATTTGAAGCACGCAAGTCTTAAAGCTATCAAGTTACAAGACCCTTGCACCCCTAACCCTTTAGGAAAAAAAAACCCAGGGGTGTTCAAACTTGACAGCTTTAAGACTTGTGGACTTCAACTCCCAGAATTCCTCCTCTCGCTCTTCATCTTGATGATGTGTGGACGGGCGGGGGGGAGGGAGCTGGAACCGGTTCTAAACGGCACGGTAGATTTGTGGAACCTCTTCTATAGAAGAGGTTAGAACTGGCAGGAACCCACCCCTGAACCATATACACCATTTTGAGTTCCAAATTAATAATGTTGGTATTTGAATATTGCTCTGGGCTCTAGTTTCATGCTATAGCATGAAAAACCTACCCACCTCTGCTTCAGTCCCCTAATCATCTTTGTTGCTCTTCTCTGCACTCTTTCTAGAGTCTCCACGTTTTTTTTACTGATTCTTTCAGTTTTCACAACTTTTCCTTTGTTGATGGTGAGGGTGGCATATTTGTCCAGCCTGAACTCCATTGCAATATCTTGGCTGTGTATGCGGCTGATGTTGAGCAGCGATCCCACAAGGTGGGCCTCCTTAGGACGCCGTCAGCCGGACAGTGTCGGCTGGCGGGGCCTCGGAGGAGAGCCTTCTCTGTGGCTGCTCCGACCCTTTGGAATCAGCTACCCCCAGAGATCCGGACCATACCCACTCTCATGGCCTTCAGGAAAGCTGTTAAGACCTGGCTGTTCCGGCAGGCCCGGGGCTGTTGACCTTACTATGTAGGTCCAGCCCCAATCAGAACGTATGCTTGTTGGAGAATTTTTAATTTATTTTTATTTTGTTTGTCTTCTTTCTTGTTCTGTCTAAGCCGCCCAGAATCCTCCGGGATTGGGCGGCCTATAAATCTAATAAATTCAATTCAATAGCTTAACAATGATAAATGAAGGTATTAGAGGAAAATGCATCTTTTTCCTAATATGCCGTGTTTTCCCCAAAATACGACAGGGTCTTATTTTCTTTTGACCCCCGAAATAAGCACTTAGCCTTATTTTCAAGGAGGTCTTATTATTTTTGAGGTGCAGGAGGCAATGAGCATTGTCAACTCATGGCTGCTGCTGTGTTGCAATATTTTCAGAGAGGGCTTATTTTCAGGGGAGGGCTTCTTTTAGAGCATGTGCTCAAAAACCCCAATTGGGCTTATTATCCGGGGAGGTCTTATTTTCGGGAAAACAGGGTGTATATATAGAGATGTGTTATCTAACTGAAGACTTTTTATATACGTTATAATGATTAGATGCAGATTAATGCCCTCCCAACCGCTCTACATGGGGCTGCCCTTGAAGAGTGTTCGAAGACTTCAGCTAGTCCAGAATGCAGCCGCGCAAGCGATCGTGGGTGCACCCAGGTACACCCACGTTACACCTATCCTCCGCGAGCTGCACTGGCTACCCATTAGTCTCCGGACTCGCTTCAAGGTGCTGGTCGTTACTTATAAAGCCCTACATGGCATCGGACCTGGGTACCTGAGAGACCGCCTCCTGCCAATTACCTCCCATAGACCGATTAGATCCCACAGACTAGGCCTCCTCCGGATTCCATCTGCCAGCCAATGCCGGCTGGCGACTCCCCAGGGGAGAGCCTTCTCTGTTGCAGCTCCGGCCCTCTGGAACGAGCTCCCCGTGGAGATCCGGACCCTTACTACTCTCCCGGCCTTCCACAAAGCCACTAAGATCTGGCTGCTCTGGCAGGCTGGGGGGCTGTTGAAATAGCCAGCCCCACTGTAACTATGAATGTTGTGTATTTTAAACTGTTGTTTGTCTGTCTGTCTATTTATCCCCTTCCTCTGTTTATTGTAAGCCGCCCGGAGTCCTTCGGGAGTGGGCAGCATACAAGACCAATAAATAAACAAACAAACAAATAAATAAATAAATAAATAAAATAAAATAAAATAAAATAAAATAAAATAAAATAAAATAAAATAAAATAAAATAAATAAAATAAAATAAAATAAATAAAATAATAAAATAAAATAAAATAAAATAAAATAAAATAAAATAAATAAAATAAAATAAAATAAAATAAAATAAAATAAAATAAATAAAATAAAATAAAATAAAATAAAATAAACCCCATGCATTTATTACAACCAATATATGAAGAGGGTTTTCCACAATAGCCAAACATGTTCAGTCAAACTACAAAGCAGGACCAAGCTTGGCAGCCTGTCGGCTGTTAGCTGGTGGTTTTCCAAAAGTCTGCTATCAGCTTTGCCAACAGTTCTGCAGAACAAACGAGGGGACTCTTGGCTTAGAGAACAGCTATATAAGAGGAAAAGGGTGTGAAGAAATTGAAACGTCCGTGTATTGTCCCAGGAAAGGAAACCAGCTTTGTTGACAGAGCCATAGGGAGATTTGGTGCGTATTTGTGCGTAGCGCCAGCCAATGAGGTTTTAGTGCCTACGGCAGAGTAGCAGACAAAGCCTGCCAGCCTGCCCATCCACCTCCTCCCAAGATCCTTTGCTGTGTGGCAGAAGGACAAACAAGTTATTTTGGCAATGGAAGAAAACATGCTGCTCTCTCTCCTTGGCTGTAAAAATAAAACACTACATTAATAAACAATCTACTACCTTTTTGTAACGCCAAAATCCTGCCTGCCTTAGGTGGCCATTTAATTTTGCCTAATGGTAGAATTCGCCATGTTGTGTACGCTACAAGGTGCTCGGAAAGAGATGTTCGTGACTATTATTACTATTTCTGTGTCTCTGGAATCAATCAGATTTCTCCTGATATGAGAAGCCTGTGGACTTCTCTCTCTTTTATAACTAATTAGCAGCCACTCTGCATTTGGGGGGGAAACGATGCTGTGAAAAGATCTTTTTTTTAACACTTGGTCTTGACACCATTTCTCTATTAGTACCAATTATTATTTTTTTGGCAGAGAGGTGGCGCAGTGGTTAGACTGCAGCACTGCAGGCTACTTCAGCTGACTGTTAGCTGCAGTTCGGCGGTTCAAATCTCACCGGCTCAGGGTTGACTCAGCCTTCCATCCTTCCGAGGTGGGTGAAATGAGGACCCAGATTGTTGGGGGCAATATACTGACTCTGTAAACCGCTTAGAGAGGGCTGAAAGCCCTATGAAGCGGTATATTGATACTTATGACCATTGCAACATCCCCATTGCCACGGGATCAAAAGAGAGCCGAGGTGGCGCAGTGGTTAGAGTGCAGTACTGCAGGCTACTTCAGCTGACTGCTAGTTCTGCAGTTCGGCGGTTCAAATCTCACCGGCTCAGGGTTGACTCAGCCTTCCATCCTTCCGAGGTGGGTAAAATGAGGACCCGGATTGTTGTTGGGGGCAATATGATGACTCTGTAAACCACTTAGAGAGGGCTGAAAGCGCTATGAAGTGGTATATAAGTCTAACTGCTATTGCTATTGCTATATAAGTCTAATTGCTATTGCTATAGAGAGAAAAATACTGAGATACTAAGTCGTCCAGGATTTTGAAGAGTTTGTTCAGCAACTGTTCGAAGTTACAATAGCACTGAAAAAAAGGGACTTATGACCCGTTTTTGATACTTATGACCATTGCAGCATCCCCATTGTCACGGGATCAAAAGTCAGACCCTTGGCAACTGACTCATATTTATAACGGTTTGGGTGTCCTGGGGGGGGGGTGTCAGGTGATCACCTGTTGCAACCTTCTGATGAGCAAAGTCAATAGGGAAGCGAGATTCACATAACTGATGTGTTACTCAATCTACAACTGTAGTGATTCACTTGTCAAATGTGGCGCGAGAGATGGTAAAATGGAGCAAAACTCATTTAACAAGTGTCTCACTTAGCAACAGAAATTTTGGGCTCAATTGTGATCATAAGTCTACCTGTATAGCAGTGGTGGGTTTCAAAAATTGTTCAAACCTACTCTGTGGGTGTGGCCTCCTTTGCGGGAGTGGCTTGCCACCCATGTGACCGGATGGGAGTGGCTTGCCGCCCATGTGACCAGATATGAAGATGCCGACGACACGTGTCAGAACCACCTTAAATTACCTCTCACACTGCACTGGCATGCATAAGAATATGGTGTAAACTTGTTTTTTAAAAGGCATCTTTGGTTTGCGTTAAAACAACTTCAACACACGCAATGTTCTGATTGCACCACAAACACAGTAGTCATCCTTACCTTTCACATATAAATATAAATATGAGCATGATAGTGTAGAATAATCATATCCAAGGACCAGTGGTGGGTTTCAAAAAAGTTTGGAACCTCTTCTGTAGGTGTGGCCTGCTATCCGGGTCCACTGGTGGAACCTCTTCTAACCGGTTCGGTAGATTTGACGAACGGGTTCTACCGAATAGGTGCGAACTGGTAGGAACCCACCTCTGCTGTATAGATTACATTTCCAATTCATATGCATATTTCTCTTTTGGCAACCAAGACAGCTTTGAGGAAAACAATTAAAGTGGATGGGTTCCTTCATGCTTGTCAATGCATGGGGGACAGAGTGGGGGAATCTTGAAGATTAGAGCTGAAGAAATGCTATGGTGAAGGCAGAAGGAAAGGGATGGGAGACCCAGGATTTCCCCTACAGTGCTCGTGATTTGGATCTGAGATCTGCAAGAAGAAATCTGGAAGCTGGAGGATTCACCTGCCATTTTCAGCCATCTCTAAGTCTGTTCCTTAAACCGAGCTCTGACAAATTTCTGCGATATCCTGTTGTGGCCCGCCAGCAACCAGCAAAGCTGGAAGCAGATTCGGATAGTTAGAAGGTTGGGGAGGAACATGGGCCGGTCCTGGAGTCTGGGGAAGGCTCTGACAAGTACGTCTGACAGTTATCAGCTGCCTACAGAGTCAGACATCAGCGACGCAGATGAACAGCTGGAGCCTGTTCCTAGTGTACACATGCACAGAGTTGCCAGATGAAGGGAACAGCTAAGGAACAAGGGTCGGCTTGGGAGGAAGGCCACAGGTGGACAATGAATGGCTCCTCCCAGAGGTAATAAAAGAGGAACGAAAGGGGAAGGGTCTTTGCAGGAGACAATTTGTTCATTCCTGCATTCTTGCCAAATATTGCGGTGTCTGAAAGATATCGGCCTGGTCCACTCTCCAAACCTGATAAAGGTCAGTAATTATGAACTACCTTGAAAGACTGTGGGGCAGGACTTTCCTGGAAAGGAATTCACTATAAATTAAATAAAGGGGGTTTATCGGGACAAGGACTCGGCTTTGCTGGGGAAGCCTAGGTCAGAACATATCCCTGGGCTTGTGTCTCTCTTCTCAGTCTCCCCCACTTCCACACGGACAAGACACAAAACAACATAGCTTAAATTCAGTGACGTGCGGTCAGCTTTAGCCCTGATGAGGCACTTTTTAGACTTGTGGACTTCAACTCCCAGAATTCCACAGCCAGGCATGCCCAGTTCCGATTTAAAGCAACAGCATTTTCCCCCCTTGCAAAATAAGTTTTCCCATTCTTTTTCCTCTCCCTCCCCCTCCTTCCTCCCTATCTCCCTCCCTCCCCCCTCTCTCAAACAGACACACGCAACTTCGATCCCTCTCTCATTCACTCACTCTCAAACACAAAGACAGAAGTTGGATTGGATATATTTTCCAAAGGCTTGAAAGCAGCCCTTCTGCTATACCCCCCCTTCCCCTGCTGCCTTCCGATCAAACTTTTTGAATTCCTCCCCCCTCCCCACACGCACCTTTTCCAGCTGTTTCAGAGACGATTTCAACTCTGCTTCTCCCAGCCCTGCCCTCCCCTCTTGAAAAGCCAGAGCTCTGAAGTCAGACTGAGCTAGTCGCTCCCAGAGAACTCTAAAAAGCCTCTAAAAATGCCCTCTACAGGAGGCGAGAGAATACGTGCCTCATTTGCATAAGGAATTCTTTGCTTGTTAACCCTTGCTTAACTCTTAAAAGGCGAAAAATTCCTTATGCAAAAGAGGCCCCTAGTTCTCT
>NC_045548.1:5728954-5776454 GCF_009769535.1 Thamnophis elegans
ATTGGTGTTTTGTATACGAAACTTGGAATTCGTCCTGCTACATCTGAGCTACAAAGTTGAAAACCCCAGGCTCTGAATGTCTGAAAGATCACTGCAGCCCTATTATGGATATAAAACAAATCTATGGCAAAGCTTTTGGGGGGAGTGAAATGCTGGACCGGGTCACGGCCTCGATGCCAGAACTGAATGAAATCCGCTGATCATTCCTTTTCTTAAAATCTAGAAAGAAAAGTTCATTTCTTTGAGAGAAATGTCTCTACAACAGATTGTATGTACATTTCTGAAGCCCTTACGCAGTGGTGGGTTTCAAAAATTGTTGGAACCTACTCTGTGGGTGTGGCCTCCTTTGTGGGAGTGGCTTGCCACCCATGTGACCGGATGGGAGTGGCTTGCTGCCCATGTGACCGGATGGGATTGGCTTGCCGCCCATGTGACCGGACATGAAATTATGAATTAGTACTTAGGTCGGTCCAAGTAGCTATTCAGAATTTAGTGGTTAGAAGCAATCGTAAAGCAAGATATGGAATTAAAAGCAGAAATATTTTGTTGGCTATTTGAAAGGGAGTATAATATATATTTAATTTTACACATGTTAGCAGCTGCTGGAATTGTGTTTGCACAACAGTGGGAAAACAGAGATATGTAAATGAATAAATATTACAATGTGCAGGAATAAATAAATTGACAATTAAAATCAAGAAGGCTTTGAATACTTTTTCACGTGGGATTGGTTTTAGCAATTGCCAATTAACAGAAACAGAAATTAGAAATCCAAAAGTATGAAAGAAAACACCAATTATATAAGGAAAGGTCCCTAAAATGTATAAGGAAATATTACTAGATCATTATTAATGCGTAGATAACTGTGGGACATTACACACCCACCAGTGGTGGGTTTCAAAAAATTTTGGGACCTCTTCTGTAGGTGTGGCCTGCTTTCCGGGTCCACTGGTGGAACCTCTTCTAACCGGTTCGGTAGATTTGACGAACCGGTTCTACCGAATAGGTGCGAACTGGTAGGAATCCACCTCTGCCCTTACGGCAGGAAAGTTCTACGGTTAAAAAATAATAGTCATACCCAAGTTTTCTTACGGGGGTATTTAAAACTACATAAATCAGCAGATGTTGTGTAAAAAAAAAGCTATATAAATTTAAAATACCTGTTAAAGAAAACAGTTGCACCTTTCTTGCCAGAGTTTTAAAAGCAAAATGGAGGAGAATACTGCCTTGCAAACGTAAACAGTAAAAGATATTGAATTGTTAGTGATCTACATATCCCTAACTCCCATAGGAGTTTTGATTCAGTCCAGGGCCATCATTTTATAAGCTCCCTTCTGCTTTCTAAAATTAGATAAGGAGCTACAAGAAGACTTTCTCTACTGATTCAGACCATTTGAAAATTCTTCTCAAGGCTTGGTATAATAAAGCATCAGGAAATCCATTTGTTTTCCTTACCAGCGCAATTCTATTTCTACTATTTTCAAAACCTTAAACCATTTAAATCAATTAATTAAACATTCTCTTGTCAATAACGGAAGCTTTTTATACAATGTCAATTTCTGCAAAAATTCTGCAAATTTTGAATAAATACATCCTTGTTCCCTTATTGTATCTTTTATCCATTGTAAACCTTCAAGAAGTGTTGGGATACATTAATCTTATCCAATTTGCTGTCCTCCTGATGTTTGGATTTCAATTCGCATAATGCTAAATCAGCATGGTGAAACAATGAGGGATTATAGAAGCTGACGTCCGACATTCCTAGCCAAGTCAGAGAAGGGCTTCCACATTTGAATAAGTTGCCTTAGAGATCAAGGGAGAATTATTGGTCTTACCTTTCATAGGTTCTAGGGTCACATCAAAACTGTCATTCTTGAATTCAGACTTTGGGACTCCAGTATAAAATACAACATTGCCAGAAATATAAGCAGTTGCGGTGTAACGTCTGGATGTTTTGTTTCGGAAAGTAATTGTGACATTGAAATCACTGCCGAGAACTGAATCTTCTATCACAACATTCATGTCAACTTCTGTACTGGAGGAGATGTCCTCGGTTGCAGCTTTTTTAACACCATACATTAAGGCCGTCTCCAAGGCCAGCCTTTCTTCTTCTGTGCCTGCAAAGTAAATAGATATTAGCTGCCACAATATGTAAATTACCAGCCACTAACTCACAACAAGGCTAAATTTTAGCTTATCCATGGCTTGATACAGAGGTGGGTTTCCATTTATTTTATTACCGGTTCGCTCGTGCGTGCATGTGCAGTCGTGCACGACACTTCTGCACCAGTGGTGGGTTTCAAAAATTGTTCGAACCTACTCTGTGGGTGTGGCCTCCTTTGTGGGAGTGGCTTGCCACCCATGTGACCGGATGGGAGTGGCTTGCCACCCATGTGACCGGATATGAAGATGCCAACGACACTTGTCAGAACCACCTTAAATTACCTCACACAGAGCACATAAGAATAGGATGTAAACTTGTTTTTTAAAAGGCATCTTTGGTTTGCGTTGAAACAACTTCAACCCACGCAATGTTCTGATTGCACCACAAACGCAGTAGTCATCCTTACCTTTCACAGAGGCACTGAGTTTTATAAATAGGAGCATGATAGTGTAGAATAATCATATCCAAGGACCAGTGGTGGGTTTCAAAAAAATTTGGGAACCTCTTCTGTAGGTGTGGCCTGCTTTCCGGGTCCACTGGGGGAACCTCTTCTAACCAGTTCGGTAGATTTGACGAACCGGTTCTACCGAATAGGTGCAAACTGGTAGGAACCCACCTCTGATGTGCACTCACACGCGACACTTCTGCACATAAGCAGAAGCGTCCGAATGGGTGGGCGGAGCCTCCCACCACCACCGGTTTGCCCAATCCGGGTCGAACTGGGTGCAGCCACCTCTGTCTTGATACCTAGAGATTTGCATACTCTTTGCTATATTGTGATCTAATTTGAACTCTACGAGCAGAAATACGCTGAAGGCTACTTGAGATCCAAATCTTCTTCCCACCTTCCCTCCGTAATTTATTGGGCCTTCTGGTATAGCAAAAAAAGACCATCAATGACTAATTTAAAAGGAACCAATTTTAAAATGCAGTTTCTTGCAGTTAACAAAGCTGTCAGTCACAATGCTGGATCCACACAAATGATGAACTAAAGTTAATATTCTCAATACAGTATTGGAAGTAGGAGAGAAGTGAAGGGAACTTTTGTGAGTGGAAGGCTTGTTTTGGCTTCCTTGTGTCATGCAGAAACTAGGAACATAGAATAGAATAGAATAGAATAGAATAGAATAGAATAGAATTTTATTATTTGTATGCCGCCCTTCTCCGGGAGGACTCAGGGCGGCGAACAATTCAAGGGGGAAAAAGGGGAACATAAAAAAAAATACAAATAATAAAAGTAAACAACAGTCGCACAACCATACATGTCGAGAGGGGAGGGAACTCATCACCCCCAGGCCTGCCGGCAAAGCCATAATTCAACTTTCATATTTCCTGGTCATTAGTGACATGTGGCTTGGGAGTTAAAATCCAAAGACTACTTTGCAGTTTAGTGATGTGCTAAACAAAGTAAGTGCACGATATGTGAATATAATCAATATAGCTTGTACTGAGCTGCTTTATACCTGATTTGAAAATTAAGGGATGGCACAGGAAAACATAAAAACAAATAGCTTGAATTATTATTGTATATGGCACAGAGTCAAAAAGATGTGAACAAGCCTTGTGAACACATATTAAAGAATATGTCGGAATGTTACATGAACTAAGAAACTGTGATTAACAGTTTAGAAAACAACTTCAAACTGTGGCTTTAAATACTTTTTTTTTTTAAAAAATGAAGCTCCGACCTATAATTTTCTCATGGATGAAACAGAAACTTGTTAACTGGAACTTTCTTTCTTTCTTTATCCATTACCCCAAAGTCTAGAAGCTATAAAGGGACAGAGTAGATGATAAGGGGATGCAATTCTACGGATAGTTCTGTGATATCATTTTGTGTGATTTTGGGTTAGGACCAGTGGTGGGATTCAAATAATTTAACAACCGGTCCTCTGCCCTAATGACCAGCTGGGTAGGTGTGGCTTGTTGGTCTTGTGAATGGGTGGGCGTGGCCAGCTCAATGTCAGGTCAATGGGCACTTCGCCTTAGCTGTTACAATGGTAATAAGGGTTAACCGGAGAGGCAGTTTCTGTAAGCAGGTCAATAAAGATGAGGCTAGAAACAACACCAGAATGTTTCCTTCCTGCCTTCCTTACAGGATTAGCCCTGTAAAGTGGGGAAAAAACAAAAGGAGATTTCTTCCAACAACCGGTTCTCCGAACTGCTTAGAAAGTTACCAACCGGTTCTCCCGAACAGGTGTGAACTGGCTGAATCCCACCACTGGTTAGGACACAGGCATGTTTGAGTGATTTCTTTTTCTGATTGTTTATGTTCATTAAAAACTTCAGCATAGGCTATACCCGTGATGGCAAATCTATGGCACATGTGCCCAGAGGTGGCACGCAGAGCCCTCTCTGCTGGCACGCATGCCGTGGCCCCAGGTCAGATCTCCGTGGCATTTCTTTCAAGAGCTTCTGTTTCCCTGCAAATGATGAAACAGAAGCTCACGAAAGAAAAAGATCTTACCTCTTGCCACGTTGCCAGTGTTGGGATGCCCCACCTCCCACCGGCCATCTGATTTGGGGCTCTCTGCTGTGCATGCGTGCATGTCCGTGAGTGAACACATTTGCATGGGCGTGCACACTTTTCAGTTTGGGCATGCGCGCACACAGTTTGGGCACTCAATGTCTATAAGGTTTGCCTTCACTGGTCTATGCCTTTCCCTTTAATTTCTGTGGTTCTCCATTTCCTGTTTTCCTCTTCATAGGAATTCTTGCAATCCCAGCTTCCTGTCTCCTGGGTTGAAGCTAATCCTTACCCTTTCTCACTCCTCATCCAGTAAAGATTGAGAATTCTGTGTTTGCATTTCTTTCTTTCTGTCTTTCTTTCTTTCTTTCTTTCTTTCGTCTTTCTTTCTGTCTTTCTTTCTTTTTCTTTCTTTCTGTCTTTCTTTCTGTCTTTCTTTCTTTTTCTTTCTTTCTGTCTTTCTTTCTTTTTCTTTCTTTCTTTCTTTCTGTCTGTCTGTCTTTCTTTCTTTCTTTCTTTCTTTCTTTCTTTCTTTCTTTCTTTCTTTCTTTCTTTCTTTCTTTCATAGGAATTCTTGCAATCCCAGCTTCCTGTCTCCTGGGTTGAAGCTAATCCTTACCCTTTCTCACTCCTCATGCAGTAAAGATTGAGAATTCTGTGTTTGCATTTCTTTCTTTCTGTCTTTCTGTCTTTCTGTCTTTCTTTCTTTCTTTCTTTCTTTCGTCTTTCTTTCTGTCTTTCTTTTTCTTTCTTTCTGTCTTTCTTTCTTTTTCTTTCTTTCTGTCTTTCTTTCTTTTTCTTTCTTTCTTTCTTTCTTTCTTTCTTTCTTTCTTTCTTTCTTTCTTTCTTTCTTTCTTTCTTTCATAGGAATTCTTGCAATCCCAGCTTCCTGTTTCCTGGGCTGAAGCTAATCCTTACACTTTCTCATTCCTCATCCAGTAAAGATTGAGAATTCTTATTTTATATATATTTTATTATGTTTTCATTCTATACAATCACATATTTACTGTGCTTAATCAGGGCATATAACATTGAATAATAAACACGGCCCTCACTTATATAGAAAATGCCCTCTACAATACAAACCCAATATACCACCTTGGCCCACCATACACCCTCTTTCAACCCCCTGCAACTTTCATTCTTCCTTCTCACACACCCCTCTACGCCTACTTCCCCTCCCCTTCTTTCTAACCCTAACCCTATCACTCCCTCTAATCCATTCCCTCCCTCCCTTCTCCTCCTCCTCTCTCTCACCCTCTCCACCCTCCTTCTTCTTTCACTCGACTCTTTCCTTCGGTATATTTCTATTACCTTCCAGTATATTCGGTTTGTTCTATTTTCGCACTAACATTAAAAAGCCACAGTATACAAATGCAATCATGGAATTTAACACATATTGTATTTCCCCCCTCCCCCCTCCCCCTAAATCCCCGCCTCCCTTCCCTCCCCCTGACTTCCCAAAGACCATACGTGGTATAACTTTTGGACAATCACAGTCTAAAATATCTCTACATTGAACTCAGCTTCTTACTGTTACCCAAATTTTAAACAATTTAAATTGTTACTGATACTAAGCATAAGCTATCTGGAGTTTCTTAGTCCCATATTTACTTTTTATGTAATCAATCCATTTTTTCCAGTCTCGTTTATATCTCTCGTTTGAATGTTCTTTGAGATATGCTGAAATTTTGGCCATTTCGGCTAGGTTCATAACTTTCAAAGTCCATTCTTGAATTGTAGGTAAATCTTTCTTCTTCCAATACTGCGCCACCAAGAGTCTTGCTGCCGTTATTAAGTACAGAACCAAATTAGTCTCTACTGTTGTAAAGTCAATATATATACCCAGTAAAAACAACTGGGGGGTGAATTTTATCCTTCTTTTGAAGATGTTTTGCAGGATCCACCATATTTTTATCCAAAATGCCTTGACATTACGACATGTCCACCATATATGAAAATATGTAGCATCACAAGAACCACTTCTCCAACATTTAGGTTGAACATTTGGATACATAGAGGCAAGCTTTTTAGGATCTAAGTGCCATCTATAAAACATCTTATAAAAATTTTCTCTCAAGTTTTGTGCTTGTGTAAATTTCACATTTCTTACCCAGATTCTTTCCCATGTTTCAAGCATTATTGGTTCCTCAATATTCTGAGCCCATTTTATCATACAATCCTTAATCAGTTCCGTTTCAGAATCCATCTGTATTAGTACATTATATATCCTCTTTATATGCATTGAGCTTTGATCTCTTATTTGTTTAAACAAATTATCCTCAACTTTTACAAAGCCAACTTTTCGATCTGTTTTCCACCTAGCCTGTAGTTGACCATACTGAAACCACGTTTGAACTACCTTCTCTTCTTTAAGTACCTCTAAAGATTTTAGTTGCAACACCCCTCTTTCTGAGATAAGAAGTTGTCTATAGGTGGTTCTATCGTGTTTTTGTTCTACATTCATATTTTCAATTGCATGTCTAGGAATTGCCCACATGGGCAATTTATCATTTAATTTATGTTGATATTTTTTCCAAACCCGCAATAAAGCATTTCTTAAGATATGATTTTTAAATTTCTTATCCATTTTTTTGTTAAATAACAATTCTGTGTTTGCATTTCTTTCTTTCTTTCTTTCTTTCTTTCTTTCTTTCTTTCTTTCTTTCTTTCTTTCTGTCTTTCTTTCTTTCATAGGAATTCTTGCAATCCCAGCTTCCTGTCTCCTGGGCAGAAGCTAATCCTTACTTACCCCTTCTCACTCCTCATCCAGTAAAGATTGAGAATTCTGTGTTTGCATTTCTTTCTTTCTGTCTTTCTTTCTTTCTTTCTGTCTTTCTTTCTGTCTTTCTTTCTTTTTCTTTCTTTCTGTCTTTCTTTCTTTTTCTTTCTTTCTGTCTTTCTTTCTTTCTTTCTTTCTTTCTTTCTTTCTTTCTTTCTTTCATAGGAATTCTTGCAATCCCAGCTTCCTGTCTCCTGGGTTGAAGCTAATCCTTACCCTTTCTCACTCCTCATCCAGTAAAGATTGAGAATTCTGTGTTTGCATTTCTTTCTTTCTGTCTTTCTTTCTTTCTTTCTTTCTTTCTTTCTTTCTTTCTTTCTTTCTTTCTTTCTTTCGTCTTTCTTTCTGTCTTTCTTTCTTTTTCTTTCTTTCTGTCTTTCTTTCTTTTTCTTTCTTTCTGTCTTTCTCTTTCTTTCTTTCTTTTCTTTCTTTCTTTCTTCTTTCTTTCTTTCTTTCTTTCTTTCATAGGAATTCTTGCAATCCCAGCTTCCTGTTTCCTGGGCTGAAGCTAATCCTTACACTTTCTCATTCCTCATCCAGTAAAGATTGAGAATTCTGTGTTTGCATTTCTTTCTGTCTGTCTGTCTGTCTGTCTGTCTGTCTTTCTTTCTTTCTTTCTTTCTTTCTTTCTTTCTTTCTTTCTTTCTTTCATTCTTTCATAGGAATTCTTGCAATCCCAGCTTCCTGTCTCCTGGGCTGAAGCTAATCCTTACCCCTTCTCACTCCTCATCCAGTAAAGATTGAGAATTCTGTGTTTGCATTTCTTTCTGTCTTTCTTTCTTTCTTTCTTTCTTTCTTTCTTTCTTTCTTTCTGTCTGTCTTTCTTTCTTTCTTTCTTTCTTTCTTTCTGTCTTTCTTTCTTTCATAGGAATTCTTGCAATCCCAGCTTCCTGTCTCCTGGGCTGAAGCTAATCCTTACCCTTTCTCACTCCTCATCTAGTAAAGATTGAGAATTCTGTGTTTGCATTTCTTTCTTTCTTTCTTTCTTTCTTTCTTTCTTTCTTTCTTTCTTTCTTTCTTTCTTTCTTTCTTTCTTTCTTTCTTTCTTTCTTTCTTTCTTTCTCTCCCCCCCCTTTTCTTCTATCCATATCCACCAACACTGGGCAACTTACATCAGTGGTGGGTTCCGAATCCCATTGTAACCGGTACAGTGAAACGGGGCGCCCACCACGTGCCTGCGCCTAGCACGAGCGCAGCGCAAACATGCATACCCACTGCCCCTTAC
The DNA here is from genome assembly GCF_009769535.1 of Thamnophis elegans. NCBI lineage: Eukaryota > Metazoa > Chordata > Lepidosauria > Squamata > Natricidae > Thamnophis > Thamnophis elegans. The sequence goes on from NC_045548.1 coordinate 5,737,593, forward strand.
GCTCCAGCAAATGCCCCGATCAGCTCAAATAGCGGTAAGGAGAGCAGATGGGTGGTTGGGCCCTCCGGAGCACTGTACTGGAACGGTACCTGGTGCTCCCAGTATGCCCGTACCGGGGCGTACCCGTCGTATCCCACCACTGGCTTATATTCTCTCCCTTTTGAATGTTTTCTATAAAATCTATCTCCATTCTCTATTCCACTCTCCCCTAAAACCAGGTACCCTAGCACCATGCCGTCATGGCCATAACTACTTGGAAAAGTGCTCGTGTTAACGTATCATCGTCATAACTCACAGGTCCTTTTAAATGCAAAAAAGAGAGATCTCTTGGTAGTCTTTCGTTACCTTTCTTTAAAAACGCACCTTCTATCACATAGCAACTACCCTTTCATTTACTTATTTATTTACAAGCCCCATCAGAAAAATGCACACAAATGCACATACTGCAAAACATGGATTATCTTGGGGGCAGGGGGGCAGCACTAGCCATTTGTACAGAGCAAGATTATGGAGAATGTTGGTTACTCCACATCAGTTTAGGGAGCAGAGCACTGATTTTACAGTATGCTTGCTCTGTACCCAGAGGTGGGTTCCTACCAGTTCGCACCTATTTGGTAGAACCGGTTCGTCAAATCTACAGAACCGGTTAGAAGAGGTTCCACCAGTGGACCCGGAAAGCAGGCCACACCTACAGAAGAGGTTCCAAAAATTTTTGAAACCCACCACTGGTCCTTGGAGATGATTATTCTACACTATCATGCTCATATTTATAAAACTCAGTGCCTCTGTGAAAGGTAAGGATGACTCCTGCGTTTGTGGTGCAATCAGAACATTGCGTGTGTTGAATTTGTCTTAACGCAAACCAAAGATGCCTTTTAAAAAAGAAGTTGACATCATATTCTTATGCATGCCAGTGTTGTGTGGGAGGTAATTTAAGGTGGTTCTGACAAGTGTCGTCGGCATCTTCATATCCGGTCACATGGGCGGCAAGCCACTCCCATCCGGTCACATGGGCGGCAAGCCACTCCCACAAAGGAGGCCACACCCACAGAGTAGGTTCGAACAATTTTTGAAACCCACCACTGTCTGTACCATTGGTCATCTGATTAGTTTTCAATGTTTTTGAGACTGCTAGAGTGGGAGAAAGCTGTGGGTAATTTCAAACTACTTTGTGAGAAACTAGGAGATAAATATAAAGGCAGTGTCAATGTTATATAAATGAATGGCTTTTTTTATTTAGTTTTGCCACCTAATGTACCTTCTTTAAATTTGTACAGCTCAGTGATGTCCTTCGTTTTATTCGAACCCATTTCCTTAGTCAAAATCAATGTTCCAATCTGGGTTTTGTCAATATGTTGAATCACTTTAGACCCATTCTTCATCGCTTTTGAATATATAACATCACTGTTCACCTTAAAAAAACAAACATAGGAAAAAATAAATCAAATGTGTTGTTGATTGACTCAAAACTCAGTATTGGTTGAAGAGCCGAGGTGGCGCAGTGGTTAAATGCAGCACTGCAGGCTACTTCAGCTGACTGCAGTTCAGCAGTTCGGCTGTTCAAATCTCACCGGCTCAAGGTTGGCTCAGCCTTTCATCCTTCCGAGGTGGGTAAAATGAGGGCCCAGATTGTTGTTGGGGGCAATATGCTGATTCTGTAAACTGCTTAGAGAGGGCTGAAAGCCCTATGAAGCGGTATATAAGTCTAACTATTGCTATTGCTATTGCTAGGTTACTGTCTCTCAGATTTTGGGCCCCAAATGTGAATTCTGGTCACGTTTTGAGAAATTTGGCAAAAATCTACCCACAAGCAACCATTCAAAAATTCTGTAATGATACAGTCCAAATAATTTTCTTCCCCCTCTAGGGCAGGGGTGTCCAAACTTTTTGCAAGGAGGGCCAGATTTGATGAGATGAGAATGCATGGGGCTGACTATTCAGCCTGACATTCTTTGAACCATTAACATGAAATGCAAATGAACTATTTTACGAAACAAATAACTAAACTAAACAAATAACTCCAGCAGAGAGAAGAGGCTGTGGGCCACTCGAAATTTGAAAGCGGGCCGCAATTGACCCCTGGGCCGGACTTTGAACATGCCTATCTGTTCTGACCGCACTCCGTACGGTGAGTCATGCCGACACAAGGTTACTGTTAGCCACACTTTATTCATAGTAATTACTCACGGACAAGACATTGGCAGCAACCCAGACTCCCACAGATAAGAGATACACACAAGAGCTTCTCCAGCTTAGTAAAACGGTTGTGTCCTGCAAAAGGTCTCCTTCCAAAGTCTCTTCTTATATACTCTCTTGGGAGGAGCCAAATCACCTGGGCCTGATTATCTCCTATGTCTCCGTAATTGCTGCCGGCGCTTCTCCGCCCTTCTCTGCCTGGCATCCGGGACCAACTCCCTTTGCTCCTCCCCACTACTCCAGGGCCTGACGTCAGGGACAAACTCCCTTTGGCTTTCACCGCTGGTCCATGCCTCAGGCGCCTCCTGGTGGCCAACCAACCTTTCTGGTCCCTGCTCAGAGTTTGAACCCTGCCCAGGGTCCTCCACATCTTCCAGAGCTGACTCATAGGGTCCCTCGCTATCGGAGTCCATCAGCAGCTCCAACGGTTCCTGCTGGGCCACAACACCTACCCTAGAGGATGGTTTAAACTAGGTTTTTACCAGCCTTGTGACTAGATTATCCATTGGCTCTTGATGCAAATTTTCTTAGGAGAGTTCTCTTTATATCTCTGCATGGCTTACTGCTTTGGGCAATAGCTCATGCAGAGATGCAGTCAGCAGGTGAAGTGAATGTGCAGGCTTCTCTGAAAATGGCATTTTTAAAATTCTCACAAATGCTAAATAATTTAGGAGAAACAATTCATAGTTTAGATGAGGGCCCACTTAAACTTCTACATAGGAAATATATTATCCCGGAGGCTTTATTCAGGCAGGGATTGGGATCAGAATTCCTGTTGCTAAGTGACACGGTTGTAAAATGCCATGTCCGGTGACCGCACCACTTTGAACAGAAATTCTGCCATTCTCAGCTGCTGTCATTCAGCAAGTTACATGCCATGCCACGCCACATCATGCGGTTGCCATTTGCGACTTCCTGCCAGCTTCTTCATTGTCTTTGCTCATCGAAATCTGGCAAAGAAGGTTGCAAATGATGATTTATGTGACTATGAGCCGAGGTGGAGCAGTGGTTAGGGTGCAGTACTGCAGGCCACTTCAGCTGACTGCTATCTGCAGTTCAGAGGTTCAAATCTCACCGGCTCAAGGTTGACTCAGCCTTCCATCCTTCCGAGGTGGGTGAAATGAGGACCCAGACTGTGGCGGCGATATGCTGACTCTGTAAACCGCTTAGAGAGGGCTGAAAGCCCTATGAAGCGGTATATGAGTCTAACTGCTATTGCTATTGCTATTGCTATTGCTATTGCAACATTGCAATTACGAGATGGTCGCCAAGTACATGGACTGCAATCATTTGACCAGGGTTGCTGCAGTGGCTGTGAGTATAAGAACTGGTTGTATGTACTACTTGTTGTACCACTATAGGTCACTGAACAATTGGCTCTTAGGCAAGGACCTACTTTTGCACTATGAAATAGTACTAGACTAAGAGCCGAGGTGGCGCAGTGGTTAAATGCAGCACTACAGGCTACTTCAGCTGACTGCAGTTCTGCAGTTTGGCTGTTCAAATCTCACCGGCTCAGGGTTGACTCAGCCTTCCATCCTTCCGAGGTGGGTAAAATGAGGACCCGGATTGTTGTTGGGGGCAATATGTTGACTCTGTAAACCGCTTAGAGAGGGCTGAAAGCCCTATGAAGCGGTATATAAGTCTAACTGCTATTGCTATTGCTATTACTGTATAGTAGCTACAGAATTGGAAGCAACATTTTTGTTGTAATAGATTAGGAAATCAGCAAGCTTTCCAAATGCTAGATGACCAACCAATAAAAATGAATTTTAAATGAACTAACAGTAAAGCGTTCAGTCTCAATCATATTTTCACTGAGCCCATTTGAAGAAACTGAATAAAGGCTTACCTCTGTGAAAACAAAAGGGGCATCAAACTGGAAACAGACATGGCCATGCTTGATGGCTTGAACGGAAGCTGGACCACACCGATACATGCCTGGATGTGAAGAATCAAATGGTGATCCAAGGTCTAAAACTTGGGCTTTAATCCAGAACCCAACCATCCTCCTTGCTTAGTTACTGCTGATGTCCGATATTTTAATACCCTCTACTCAATCAGCTGCCAGTTGGGACCATGGCAAACAGCAAAGCTTTGAAAAGCTACACAATTAAAGCAAAGTCAATATGAATCACATTTACCGATATTTGTTAAGTTCTTTGACAGCGATATACTGATATGCTAATATTTGTCTCTCCCAAAGAGCAAAAACAAATTCTCATTACACATACATGATCTCTAAGATATATTTACATTCTGGGGGAAGATGCTCAGGTCATAGAGGCATTTAACTTACGTGATAATTGATTTTCTGTCTTTCTGTCTTTCTTTCTTATTCAAAGTTCTGCAGGAAGCTAGTACTAGTTACCCATTCAACAGGCAAAAGCTAACACAAGTGACAGCTAGGACATCTAGGACTATAAGGGTGTTTAGTAGATTTGGGATTGATGATATCATTTGCTCTGCTAAACTAAATGCCACCTAAATAATTTAGCATTGTTGAGGCCGTATCCTTAAATATATATCTCCAAGGAAGTAAACCTCTTAGACCTCAGTTTTGAATAAGCCCATCTAGTTTTTTGCATAGCCCAGAGTTGGCCTGTCTTTAACTTAGATGTCAATGACAAGCAACTTTGGTTTTTTTTTTAACACTTCAAAACTTATTTCTTAGACATCTGTAATTTCAGAAGTTAAGCATATCCACTTCATTCATACATCATAGACTGGTAGGTTAAGCAAATCCAAGCATGTAGCTCAGTGGTGGGTTTCAAAAAAATTTCGAACCTACTCTGTGGGTGTGGCCTCCTTTGTGGGAGTGGCTTGCCAGCCATGTGACATGGTGGGAGTGGCTTGCCAGCCATGTGTTTTCTTTCTCTCTTTCTTTCTTTCTTTCTTTCTTTCTTTCTCTCTCTCTCTCTCTCTCCTTCCTTTTGTCTCTCTGTCCCTTTTTCCTTTTTTTCTTTCATCTCTCTCTTTTTCTTTCTTTTTTCTTTTTTCTTTATTTCTTCCTTCCTTCCTTCCTTTCTCTTTCTCTTTCTCTCTCTGTGTGAGTCTGTCTGTCTGTCTGTCTGTCTCTCTCTCTCTCTCTGTGTGTGTGTGTGTGTGTGTGTTAGTGGTTGGTTTCAAAAAATTTTGGAACCTCTTCTGAAGGTGTTTTCCGGGTCCACTGGTGGAACCTCTTCTAACCGGTTCGGTAGATTTGACGAACCGGTTCTACCGAACTGGTGCGAACTGGTAGGAACCCACCTCTGATGTAGCTGAATTGTGAAATTAGCAGACTTCATTTCTACCTGTATTAGAATCTGAGAGATTTTGCTCCCTGATTTCAAAGGGAACAATAAGCTGGATACAAAGCTTGTATCCAGCTTATTGTTTAAATCTAATATTGTTCTATATCGACTAAGCACTTGCTTTCAAGATTTGTTTCGTACTCATATAACAGTATTGGCAAACTTTTTCAACACCAAGTTCCAGAACAGGAGCGAGCACACACGTGGGGGGGAGAGTGGCGGAAACCGGAAGCTCAGCTTCCCGGTGCATACATGCACACCAGGGAGCTGTTCTTCCAGTTTCCGGCACTCCCGCTGGCATGAAGATCAGCTGGCTGACATACATGCGCGCCCCAGAACCCGGAAGAGCAATGGGCAACAGCTGGCATGCCCGGAGAGATGGCTCTACGTGCCACTTCTGCCATCCGTGCCATGGGTTCGCCATCACGATCACATAATCTGAACATTTATTTAAAAGATACTGCACATTTTCAATTTATCTATCAGTTGTGCCCCTTAAAGCAGCAAGAAATAAGGAATGTACATGCATGTAGTCAATTCTAGCATTTATTTCATGTTTATCTACAAGAGAGTCACTCCACTCCCAGTCTCAAACAAAAGCCACATCAACAAGGAAACAGATTTGGAGATTTCCTTAGATATAGGTATTCATCGACTTACAACAATTGAGCCCCCCAAAATTTGCTGCCGAGTGAGTCATTAAATGAATTTTGCCCCATTATACAACCTTTCTTGCCCCAGCTGTTAAGTGAATACTAAGCTTTCCGCTGTTTATGTCTGATTCTTTATATTTTTAAGTTTAGGATTAGAGTTTGGTTTTTTTTTCATTCAGGATTGAGGGCATACTTTTTTAAAAAAAATTATTTTATTTTATCAATTTCATATATACATTCACAATTATATGATCTCATAATTGTTATTAATAATATGTATTTATAACAATTTTTCCCTACTGTTGACAATATATTTGAAGATTGCTTTTTTAACATCCCATAGATCCATCTTATCTTACAACGGTCCTACTTCTTCTTCCCTCCCTCCCTCTTTCCTTCCCTCGTTTCTTCTCTCCTACTCCCCTTCCTTCCCTCCCTCCTTCTCTCCTTCCCTCCTTCCTTCCCTCCTTCCTTCTTTCCCTCCTTTCTTTTCTCCTTCTCTCCTTCCTTTCCCCCTTCCTTTCCTCCTTCCTTCCCCCCTCCTCCTCTCCTACATTCCCTCCTTCCTTCCCTCCTTTCTTCTCTCCTTCCTTCCCAGGATTGAGGGCATCCTTATCCAGCATTTTCAAATGTGTCAGCCCAAACGTCCTGAACAGTTTAGAAGTAGTTATATACAATTTGTAAAAGTGATTGGAAAGTGAGGTTAGTGTCCTTTAAATGGTCTCCACTGGGGTTTCTTTGTTTTGGTGAACTAGAACTTAGTCTCAGCTTAACTGGAGGACCTAAATTCTGATATTATAAGTATAGGAAAATGAGTTAAAAAAATCGTACAGATGTTGTGCCTTTGCCAGGTGGCAATTATTCTGCTTTATGAGAATTTATCTAAGTAACAAGTCACGTTTTGCCCTGCACTGGAGAAAAAGAAAGGAAGATATATGCTTACCATCACTGTTTTCTTGAGGGGTGCTATCCACAGCTTGCCAGCCACCAAAACCAACAGGAAGGTCAGGCCGGGACATCCAAGCTTCATTCCAGCAATGATAGTTCCTTTATGTAAGAAAATAACAACAAAAGGGTATTCTGGACTCCAGATGTGCCATTTATTAACTCTGAATAATAATAACAATACTTGTTCTTATAAGGATTTCTCCCTCTCCTTCTCCCTCCCTCCCCCTCCCTATATCATCGATCTATCTATGACACTTCTTTTTTAAATTTTTTTTTTTATTTTTTTAAAATCAAAATATCAAATCAATCAGTGAACAGTGTGGCACCTGAGTGTCATACATTCTAATACCAATACTGCTAATCGGGTTAATCATAATCCTTGCATTCAATCTGCTTATATATTTCTAATAATAATAACGCATACTTGCATTAATTTATAGTCTCATTGTTCAATTATTCCACATTTTCTCTTGTTATTACTTTCATTTTGTTATATAAAAGGTCTACACCAATGGTAGACAACCTGGTCCTTACCGCCCACTAGTGGGCGTTCCAGCTTTCATGGTGGGCGGTAAGGGGTTTGCTATAACTCTTGCTTTATAAATTTTATAAAGTAAAGTTACTTCCCTACTTTATAAATTACCGTTACTGTGGAACCGGTGGGCGCTTAGAAAATTTTACTACTAACAGAGATACAAAAGTGGGCAGTAGGTATCAAAAGGTTGAGTACCCCTGGTCTACACTAATGTTCCCCCTTTTTTGTTTCTTATTCTAGCTTTTGGTCATATCATCCTTTATTTTTTTTAAAAAAGCCCTTTCTCTTTCTTTCTTATCTAACTTCTAATCATGTCACCTACTTAAAAAAGAAAAAAGGAAAAGAAAGAAGAGAGAAAAGAAAAAGTAATTCAGAACAGTAACAACACAAGAAACATCCCTCTATAAACCCTTCCCCGCTTCAGTACTTCCTTTGCTATGCTTAACAAGAAAAATGGGAAAAAAGAAGAGTAAATCAAAACAACAATCTAAAAAATAAAAAAGGACATCACCTATCCATCGTCCCTTGCCCGCCTCAGAATTTGAATTGCTATGCTTTTTTAAAATTTGCCTCCCATATTCCTCTCTTAAATCTACTTCTTAACCCTAGGTATCTGTTGTGGCCCAGCAGGAGTCGTTGAAGCTGCCACCAGACTCCGACAGCGAGGGGCCCTATGAGTCGGCTCTGGAGGATGTGGAGGACCCTGGACAGGGTTCCGACTCCAAGCAGAGCGCAGAGAGGCTGGTTGGCCACCATGATAACCCGCACAGCCACATTCTGGACCAGTTGAAGCCTCCGGGTGCTCTTCAAGGGTTTTCCCTCTTTGTCTGCTGGTTAACTTTTAAGAGAAGCACCACCATAGCTCAATGTGTTTCTCATTTGCTCAGAATATTTCATAGGAAAAGAGAGAAGGAGGCCTTATAAATGTCTTTCCGTTGGTTTATTAACGTAACAGAAAGAGCCTAACTATGTTGAGAAAAAGCTGCAAGATAAGCTTCAAGAAAACGTTGAGCTGTGACAGAATAACACAGGAGGAGGAAATGCAGCTATTTTCTGGTGTTTTTTTTAAATGTTCCCTTCCAGTACAAAAAAAGCTAATTAAATTATTGAAGTATTGAAGCAGTAGTAACATTTCAGCAAATATAAAGTTTGTTAAACTGAGACTATTTAATTAATAATGGGCAGAGAAGAAAGGGGAACAGCAAGAAATCTGACTCTTGACTAACGAGGCATTTCAAAATAGAAATGAAAGCTGTGATAAGACAGAAAGTTGTCAGTCAGAGGAGTTGACAAAGCAGGATGCCAAGGAAAAAAGGATTTATCCAAAGAAAATGATGCACACTATTTTTTAAAAAAAATCATAGCTGGGAATGGTATGAGGCTAAATTATTTTCACAGAGCCTTGCTGATTGTGGCTAATGGAGAAAAATGCTTAGAGTGGGGAACCTACAAACATGTTCCAATAAAAGAGAATATATGTAACTCAGGGTTGAATTGCACAGTCCTTGAGCACCAAGGATTCCACAAACTTTTCTTCCTTAAAGCAGAGATCTATAGCTCTTTCTCTTGTAATTCAGCTTATTCAACCATCTTTGACTCTGATGACCAACACAATTCTTTTGCTCCTATTTTGTCAGGTCTGAATGAGTTCTTGTTCTTATTTTCCAACCTCAACGTTTTGATGGCATTTTCCTGCTCATAACTGCAGATTTCATCACAAATGTCAGAAAAATCAGATAAACTGCCTAATCTTTGACCTATTACTTGCTGTTTATATGTACATTGTGAGCTTATACAAAAGACAAATCCCTTGTGTGTCCGATCACATTTGGTCAATAAAGAATTCTATTCTATTCTATTCTATTCTATTCTATTCTATTCTATTCTATTCTATTCTGTTCTGTTCTATTCTACTCTACTCTACTCAAAAATCAAATTATTGTTCATTAACTAAAAAACTATTGATAATGACCAAACCACTACCATGTTTAATAAAATAGTTCAGAATTGGGCAATCTAACACGTGACACGACAAAACCGCGCTCGACTAAAGCACGCCCGACGTCGAGTGTCGCTGATGTCATCAACAGGGCGACAACAGCGAGCGCGGAGAAAGAAGGGCGCTTTAAATAGCGCTTTGAAAGCAAGCCGATTCAAGTTAAGGTAAGGGTTAGGTTTAGGGTTAGGTTAAGGGTTAGGGTTAGGTTTAGGGTTAGGTTAAGGGTTAGGATTAGGTTTAGCATTAGGTTAAGGGTTAGGTTTAGGGTTAGGTTAAGGGTTAGGTTTAGGGTTAGGTTTAGGATTACGTTTAGGGGGGGTTAGGTTTAGGTTTAGGGGTTAATTTTAGGTTTAGCGTTTACAGCGTGCTTTTTTCTCCGCGCTGTTGTCGCGCTGTGATGACGTCAGCTACGCGGTTTCGTCGAGCGCCCTTTAGTCGAACGTGGTTTTGTGGTGGAAGCATCTAACATCCCTCAGATATCTTAGATTACAAAGTCCAAGACATATAGAGATCTAAAATCTAAAAAATTTAGACTAAAACATGGACAGTTTTAGGAAACTTAATCCTGACATAAAAAAACATTATAGCAAAGATTGATCTGAGTTTAAACCCCATATGAGAACATTTTAAAATATTTATATGAATGATTATGGATCACTTCCCTCTATGCAAAGACATTTTAATAAACCTAAAATAAATATTTTAATAGTAAAAACGTATTTCTGCGAAATCTAAAATATATTGTTTGATACACATTCTTTAACAAATATTTAAGATTGTTTTAAAGAACCGATTCAGGATATAGAAAACTATTAACAATCCATCAACATCATGCTGCAAAACAATTCAAAGCAAGCTTTCCATTGAAGATAGAGAGCAAAGTAAATGAAGAAAAAGGACCCAGAGGAGGAAAATCGAAAAAAGCTCCCACCATAAGTTAAATTAATGCTTGCCCCCAGAGGTTATGTGCATCATGTAGCAATAAATATACCATGAAGAGATGAGATTAAAAGGAAAGTTCAAAAAGTAATCAAGCCCCCAGAAGGCAGCATAGGGAGAATACGATTTAAAACACTATGGAGCTTTTGCTTAGCTGATGTAGATTTTCAGCATTCATTGCCTTTCATAGTGGAATGGACTTAAGAAAAAAAAAAACCAATATCATGGAATAAGTCCATTGAATGAAAAATATACGACAATATGAAAGATAGCTAAAGGTGGAGCTTCAGCAAGCTATTGTCTCCTGTGACTTAGAGGGAATGGCTAGAGGTAGTACCAGGGATGGGTTCCTGCCAGTTCTAACCTCTTCTATAGAAGAGGTTCCACAAATCTACTGTGCCATTTAGAACCGGTTCCAGTTCCCTCCCCCTGCCTCTCTGCACAGCATCAAGATGAAGAGCGAGAGGAGGAATTCTGGGAGTTGAAGTCCACAAGTCTTAAAGCTGTCAAGTTTGAACACCCCTGGGTTTTTTTTTCTAAAGGGTTAGTAGAGGTGCAAGGGTCTTGTAACTTGACAGCTTTAAGACTTGCACACTTCAATGGCAGAGTTCCTGAGCCAACATGACTGGAGGAGGAATTCTGGGAGTTGAAGCCCACAAGTCTTAAAGCTGTCATGTTTGAACACTCCTGGAGTTTTTTTTTCTAAAGGGTTAGGGGTGCAAGGGTCTTGTAACTTGACTGCTTTAAGACTTGCGTGCTTCAAATGCCAGAGTTTCTGAGCCAACATTTTGGTTGCTAAGCAAGAGCATTGTTAAGTGAGTTTCACCACATTTTACAAGTTGGCCACGCCCATCCAGTCACATGACTGCCAAGCCACTCCCACTCAGTAACATGGCTGGCAAGCCACTCCCACCCAGTCACTTGGCCGGCAAGCCACTCCCACAAAGCAGGCCACACCTACAGAAGAGGTTCTAAAAACTTTTGAAACCCACCACTGAGTAGTACTATATATGGAATGGCTTTGAACACTGTAGATTTGGGGAGGAACTACATATTGGCTGCAGCAGGGACTAAACTATTAGTAAACTTTGCTTCAGTGGCGGGGGGAAGGGACTGTAAATGCAACAAGAAAGTAAATAATTGGGGAAAGGAAGAGGAGGGCTTTCTCAATGATGGCACCATGGCTATTGAATTAACGTTTCAGAGGGGCTTATCTGGCATTTACATTAAACTTATTAATTAAGAGCCGAGGTGCCACAGTGGTTAAATGCAGCACTGCAGGCCACTTCAGCTGACTGCAGTTCTGCAGTTCGGCTGTTCAAATCTCACCGGCTCAGGGTTGACTCAGCCTTCCATCCTTCCGAGGTGGGTAAAATGAGGACCCGGATTGTTGTTGGGGGCAATATGCTGACTCTGTAAACCGCTTAGAGAGGGCTGAAAGCCCTATGAAGCGGTATATACCGTATATACTCGAGTATAGGCCGACCCGAATATAAGCCGAGGCACCTAATTTTACCACAAAAAACTGGAAAAGTTATTGACTCGAGTATAAGCCTAGGGTGGGAAATGCAGCAGCTACCGGTAAATTTCAAAAATAAAAATAGATACCAATAATGTTTTTGAATATTTATTTCAAAGAAAAACAGTAAACTAGCGGTGTATTCAATGAAATACTTCACTCACCTCATGATGCTGATGTCCCGCTGTGATGATGATGTCCCGTGCAGCCGCGGGAGCGATGTCCCGCCTCCTATGACACACGGCACAGTGATTCCTATCATTGGATCACTGTACCAGAGGAGGTGGGACATCGCTATGTGGCTGCTTGCCATAACAAGGAGGAGGTGGGACATCGTTGCAGAGCGGCAGGAGGGGGAGGAAGGGGAATCGTAAGACAGCCCTGCATTACATTAGAACGTGAGGAGGGGGATGGTGCGGTGCGCGCTGCGTGGCAAACTGACACAGAGGGAGGGGAAACTCACAGGGGCACTGGGCCATTCACGAGTGTCACCCAGCGGCATGGCCCCGCCCCTTTTTCTCCTCCATTTCGGGCAAATTTTTCACTGACTCGAGTATAAGCCGAGGCGGCTTTTTTCAGCCCAAAAAGTGGGCTGAAAAACTAGGCTTATACTCGAGTATATGCAGTAAGTCTAACTGCTATTGCTATTGCTATTATTGCCACACCAAGTTAAGACCATTCTGTTTTCCCCGCCATTTCCATCTATTCCAGGTTGAAACTGTTACCGTGTGTTTTTTATGCAGCGCCCATGTGCTTTATGGTGAGATATATTTTAATGGATGCATTTTTACATTCCATTCCTTTTATGAGCTGCCAGGAAAACTTGATTATGAGCAGCCTATAACATGATAAATAAGCCGAACAGCAACAGAATAGAGCAAGAGAGTAAGGGCCGCCTCTTCCCTCCATAATGTATTTATGTTCTGAAAGCATATTTTACTCCTATCTCCTTTGGGAGCTACTATTAAAACGAGAATTATAGAAATGATAAATAGTATACTATATCGCTATTCATTTGTTTTCCATTTTATGTTCTCTCTAGGTTTGGGCAGACAAAATCTCCCTTGCTTCCAAAGGACCATCCTCAGAGTTCAGTGGTGGGTTTCAAAAATTGTTTGAACCTACTCTGTGAGTGTGGCCTCCTTTGTGGGAGTGGCTTGCTGCCCATGTGACCGGATGGGAGTGGCTTGCCGCCCATGTGACCGGATATGAAGATGCCGACGACACTTGTCAGAACCACCTTAAATTACCTCCCACACAGCACTGGCTTGCATAAGAATATGATGCAAACTTGTTTTTTAAAAGGCATCTTTGGTTTGCGTTAAAACAACTTCAACACACGCCATGTTCTGATTGCACCACAAACGCAGTAGTCATCCTTACCTTTCACAGAGGCACTGAGTTTTATAAATATGAGCATGATAGTGTAGAATGATCATATCCAAGGACCAGTGGTGGGTTTCAAAAAATTTTGGAACCTCTTCTGTAGGTGTGGCCTGCTTTCCGGGTCCACTGGTGGAACCTCTTCTAACCGGTTCGGTAGATTTGACGAACCGGTTCTACCAAATAGGTGCAAACTGGTAGGAACCCACCTCTGTCAGAGTTTCACATCAGACTGAGCTCTCCTATACACAATCCATTTCATATGGCAACATCTTCACAAGCCGCATAAATAGGGAGCCTCAAATGTAGATCAGGTTCGTGTTGTGGCCCACCAGCGGCCTGTGCAGCTGGCAGCAGATTCAAACAGTGAGGAGGTTGGGGAGGAACATGGGACGGTCCTGGAGTCTGGGGAAGGCTCTGACTAGTACTCTGCGTCAGATGCAGAGATGGGGCCAGGGCCACCTGACAGTTATCAGCTGCCCTCTGAGTCAGACATCAGTGAGGCAGACGAACAGCTGAAGCCTATTCCAACTGTGCGCATGCGCAGAGTTTCCAGACAAAGGGAACAGCTAAGGAACAAGGGCCGACTTGGGAGTAAAGCCACAGGTGGATGGTGAATGGCCCCTCCCATAGGGAATAAAAGAGGAGCGAAAGGGGAGGGGTGTTTGCAGGAGACAATTAGTTCATTCCTGCATTCTTGCCAAGTATTGCGGCGTCTGAAAGATATCAGCCTGGCCACTCTCCAAACCTGATAAAGGTCGGTCATTGTGAACTATCTTGAAAGACTGTGGGAGAGGAAAGACTTTGCTGGAGAGGAATTCACTGTAAATTAAATAAAAGGGGTTTATCGGGACGAGGATTCGGCTTTGTGCTGCTGGGGAAGCCTAGGTCAGAATACAAGTAAGATTTTTCCTGTTTATTTTTTTGGGGGGAAATGAATGGAGAACTCAAACAGATTCCTTTGGCCTCTCTTGATGTGCTGCTGAATTCAGAATCTTGCAGGGCAAATGTATTTGGTAGGTTTTCCAGAACCAGATGGTATGCAACAAGATATTTGTTTTGGAGAGGAATTCACTGTAATTTAAATAAAAAGGGTTTATCGAGACGAGGACTTGGCCTCCTGCTGCTGGGGAAACCTAGATCAGAACAGTTCATTCTGCTGTTCTCTGATATGCTACACATGGGCTGGAATTATTACAGCTCTCTGTATGGCCTAAGAATATAGATAACCAGCAACATGTCCCTCATTCCACCCTTTCTCCTTGTATAAGACCTAAAACCATGGGAAAATCAACTGCAATTCTCCAGCAAACATACCAGATTGAATCTCTTGTGAGTTTGGAATCCACTTTTCCATATTCATCCACAAACACATCCATCTGTAAGTTGGCATCATTATCATGAGCTGAAGAATAGTTAGTGATGACTCTTCCAGGAATTCCTAGACACCTCAAAACTGTACAAATAAAAAAAAACACCAAGTGTTTAAAACAATGTGACATTACAGGTTAAGCTGAAATTATATATAATCTGTTCCAATTTCCCAACATGGTACCCTACGAGTTGTTTTGGGACAACTCAATACTTCTCAACAAGTTTTTGGAACTATAGTGCAACGTTCACATTAAAACCAAAGCCAGATTGGTGTCGTGGTTAAGGCATCAGGCTAGAAACCAGGAGATTATGAATGCCAGTCCTGCCTAGGCATAAAACCAGCTGGCTCATCTTGGGCCAATTACTTTCTCGCAGCCCTAGCAAGCAGAGAGTGGCAAACCATTTCCGAAAAACCTTGTCAAGAAAACTGCAAGAACTTCCCCAGGCAGGCTCTGAGAATCGGATATGACTGAATGAAGGAAAAAGAAAGAAGAACCAGGGCAGCTGGCAGAAAACGTTAATTCATTATCTGGTGTAGTCCACCTCACTATCTCTACAGTATTGTACATGTCTATTGGCCTGCTGCCAATTACCTCCCATAGACCCGTTAGATCGCACAGGGTCGGCCTCCTCCGGGTTCCGTCTACCAGCCAATGCCATCTGGCTACTACCCGGGGGAGGGCCTTCTCTGTAGCAGCTCCGGCCCTTTGGAATGAACTCCCCGTGGAGATTCGGACCCTCACCCCTCTCCAGGCCTTCCGGAAAGCTGTCAAAACCTGGCTGTGCCGGCAGGCCTGGGGTCGATGAGTTCCCCTCCCCTCTCAACTTGTATGGCTGTATGACTCTTGTGTATTTTAATTACGTGTACTGTGTTTGTATCCCCTTTTCCCCTTTTGAGTTGTTCGCCGCCCTGAGTCCCTCCCGGAGAAGGGCGGCATACAAATAAACTAAATCTTAAATCTTATTTGCAAGGACTATTGTTTGAGCTGCATTTTTATGCCACGTTTTCATCAAAGAATGATGCTCAGAGCAATGTACATTAGATCCTTATTAGCAGTGTTAGACTTGGGACTAACTGTAGATATCCAAGGCTTGGCTGGCCCCATAGGAATATGTACTGCATTTGATAGTCTCTTCTTTGGGGCTCTTTGCTGGTTTATAGAGGAGCCAGTGGAGTGAGTCAGTTTCCCAACCTTGTACTTGTGTAAACTGATTGGCAGGAGACATAAGGTTTCCGGCAAACTTCTTTCCAGAGCTCTGCTAACAGGAATTAGGAGCCCTCAATTATATTCCCAAAGCATCCATTTCATTTGCATGCTATATTTTTTTGTTTTAATTGTCAACTGCATCTACATCTTGAGGGGTGAAACAGATAATACGTTAGCTGTCCTTAACAGGCTTACAGATATGACCTACTGCTAATTTAAAGGGAAACGGGGAAGGAAGTCTGATGAAATAGCTGCCACACTACGGCGTGTGATACCGAAACCACACTGGGGCTCCTTAAAAAGCCTGCTAAGACCTTTGAGATTTGTTTTTGACAACCCTGCAGTAATTCATCTTTTGTAGCCTATGATGGCTACAGTGCTTCATGAAGAAGAGTAACACTGCACATTTATTTTAATGGTTTGATGACAAATTACCTGGATCCATCTACTAGCCCATGCGCTTATTGATTATGCTTAATACAAATGCCTTCCAACACTTCGAGCACACAAGCCCTCGGGGCTCATTGGAAATAATTCAGCTGACAAGTTCAAGATGAATAGTTTTGCTCTTTCTTTTTTGGGATGCTTTAGCATATTTAACAGATGACTGTCCCCAATTTTTCAATATGGTAACCTTGGAAAGCTAAATAATTGAACTGGGGAAATGTCACATGCTTTAAAGAACCAAAAACTTAAACCAGAACTCATTGATGTTGGATTGGCTATCTAACCTGATGCTCCTCGGGTGCATTGTGACCCCAATTTCCAGAAATCCCCTTTTGCAAAGATCATGGCTGATTGAGAACCTTGGAATTTGAGGACATAACACATCTGGACAGCAGAAAAGCTAATGGGTGCCACCAAACTTATATAAAGTTTGCACTTTTCTATTTTCTGCAATCAAGTTACATGTCTTCAGCTTCCATGTTTTCAACATTCTGCCTACCTCTTTAAAATATTTGTTTGCTCTTAGGCTCAGTGCCTAACAACGGGAAAGAGGTAAGAATCATGGCCTTTTTATTTGGTGGATTTACATGCTTCAATTTTTGAAGTCCCTGTTCTATGGAAATGGAAAGATGAATATATTGTATACCAGTCTTTCCCAGCCAATGAAAGTCCTGGCTGGAAACGCACACTGAAATCCAATATATATATAATAAGCAGTAACAGGTAGGAAAGGATTATTTAAGGCAAAGCAATTTTTCTTCCAGACGTATCAAAGTAATTAGCATCTTCTTTTCTTACTTTCCAAAACACTTCATATAACGGTAGAAAAGTAAACAGAGTGGGATTGTTTTAAGAAACTTAAAATTGTTTAAAATCCATATTTGAACACATGGCTGGATTGTTATCTAAAAATATTTATGCAAATCCATTGAGAATGCCAATGGGAGTGTGTGTCTCCCCACTGAATTAAATGGACTAATTCTTCATTTGACAATTGCACAATTTCACTGCAGAAGATTATTAGAGTATTATAGATTAGTTTTCATATGCAACTACAGGGGAGGGCACATTAGTCATATATATGTATATATAGTTATCTGGCAGCATCTATGAATACTGGCAAGAATACAATACAAGGGATACATATGCAGGCTGGAATTTTGCCAGCTGAGATAAAAACCAAGTGGGTTTGTTTTTACTATATGTATCTTCCACATGAGAATAAATATATATACACACACATATATACATATACAAAAATGTACATTCCAACATCTTCACTTTCAAAGATAAGTTGATGTCTGAAATCATTAGGTCTCTGTCATATCACTTTACAGAAACAAAGACAAAGATTTCCAGATTTTACCTCCTGAATTAGAATCAATAGTTTACACATATTTATTCCGCAGGTAAAACTTCAATAGATTCAAATTCAAATTCAAGAATACAGCTGGAAGGTACCTTTGAGGTCTTCTAGTCCAACCCCCTGCTCAAGCAGGAGACCCTATACGATTTCAGACAATTGGTTGTCCAATCTTGAGAGACCGCCTGCTGCCAATTACCTCCCAAAGACCCGTCAGATCTCACAGGGTCGGCCTCCTCCGGGTTCCGTCCACCAGCCAATGCCATCTGGCTACTACCCAGGGGAGGGCCTTCTCTGTAGCAGCTCCGGCCCTTTGGAATGAACTCCCCACGGAGATCCGGACCCTCACCTCTCTCCAGGCCTTCCGGAAAGCCATTTTGGGGACGTTTGCAGAGTGCAAAAACTCCCCCCCCCTTTTGGAAAGCTCTTTAACTGATTAATGAGAATTGCATTGATCAAGTGCTGTGCCAGTGGAAACAAAGTCTTAGGTGCTGCAGATTGTCAGCCATTTCCTTCTCCAGCACATGGATAAATGCAGCTGGAAACATCTACCTACCTACCTACCTACCTACCTACCTACCTACCTACCTACCATCTCTCTCCCTACCTACCTACTGTATTTCTCTCTGTGTATGTGTGTGTCTCTCTATCCCTCTATCTATCTACCTACCTACTCTCTCTCTCTCCCTAACTACCTATTGTATTTCTCTCTCTCTCCCCGCCCTCTATCTACTTACGTACCTACCTACTCTCTCCCTCTCCCTACCTATCTACTGCATTTCTCTCTCTCTCTTTCTCTCTCTCTCTCCCTCCATCTACCTATGTACCTACCTACCTACTCTCCCTCTCTCTCCCTGCCTATCTATTGTATTTCTCTCTTTCCCTTTATCTACCTACCTACCTACCTACCTACCTACCTACCTACCTACCTACTCTTTCTCTCTTCCTACCTATCTACTGTATTTTTCTCTCTCTCTCTATTTCTCTCTCTCTCTCTATCCCTTTACCTACCTACCTACCTACCTACCTACCTACCAGGGGTGGGTTTCTCACCCCGTTCCAACCATGGTGGAACGGGGCTGGCGGCGTCCTCGTGCACGTGCGCGATGCACGCAAGCGTACTAGCGTCTGCGCGATGCTCCAGCTGCTCCTGGATGATCGCGCAGGCGCTGTATGCGTCCTGCGCATGCGTGGAAGCGCAGAATTCATCAAAAATGGGTAAGGACCGCAGGCAGGCGGGCGCGCCCTTCGCTGTTCCCAGAAGTTACTTACTTCCGGGTTTGGCGACCAACCGGTTCGCAGGGACCGCCGCAAACCGGTTGAAACCCACCCCTGCTACCTACCTACCTCACTACTCTCTCTCCCTACCTACCTACTGTATTTCTCTCTCTTTCTCTCCCTCTCTATCCCTCTATCTACCTACCTACTTTTTAAAAAATTTGCCTCTTCAAAACCTTGGTGCGTCTTATACTCCGAAAAATACAGTAAGAGCTGTGGTGGCGCAGTGGTTACAATGCAGTACTGCAGGCTACTTCTGCTGCCTGCCGGCTGCCTGCAATTTGGCAGTTCAAATCTCACCAGGCTCAAGGTTGACTCAGCCTTCCAAACTTCTGAGGTCAGTAAAAGGAGGACCCAGATTGTTGGGGACAATATGCTGGCTCTGTAAACTGCTCAGAGAGGGCTGTAAAGCAGTATACAAGCACTGTCAAGTGGTATATAAGCCTAAATGCTATTACTATTACGGTGCTTTCTGTGTGTCAAAAGTTCAATTCTCTCTCCTGCACGGGAGTTCCCTATATAAAATTTATAAAATGCACTTCCTCTGTGTTTAGGAAATTTGTAAAGAAATATTTTCCTGCTGGACTTTCAATTCTTTATTTTAAGGTGCTTTTATACTTTTTGTATTTTAAATCAATGGTAAGCAGCTATTGGTACATATTTGAGCAGAGACCAATCCATTAATAAAGCATAAAATGTACTTATGTTGAAGTAACTTGGAAAGCATGGGAAAATGGAGTTCTGATAGGTAGGAATGAAGACATGTACAATAGGACAAACTATTGGGAAAAGAAAAGTAGAAATAGGGCTAGTGTTTTTCTTGTGGGGGGGGGGTTAATCCAAGCTTAGCATGCACTACAATACTAGTAGTATAATGTATATTAACTAAATTAATCTTTAACAGGCATAAGGAACTTGTAAACCCTACGAATTATGACTTCCATCATCCCCTGTCATTAGCATATTTCTGAAACTGCCAGAAGTTACAGTTCAGCAACATCTAGAACATGTCAAATCAGAGGTGAGTTCCTACCAGTTCGCACCTATTTGGTAGAACCGGTTCGTCAAATCTACCGAACCGGTTAGAAGAGGTTCCACCAGTGGACCCGGAAAGCAGGCCACACCTACAGAAGAGGTTCCAAAATTTTTTTGAAACCCACCACTGACTTGCATGCTTCAATGCCAGAGTTTCTGAGCCAACATGACTGGAGGAGGAATTCTGGGAGTTGAAGTCCACAAGTCTTAAAGGTGTCAGGTTTGAAGACCCCTAGTTTTTTTTTCTAAAGAGTTAGGGATGCAAGGATCTTGTAACTTGACAGCTTTAAGACCTGCAGGCTTCAATGCCAGAGTTTCTGAATAGCTACTTGGACCGATCTAAGTACTAATTCATAATTTCATATCCGGTCACATGGGCAGCAAGCCACTCCCATCCGGTCACATGGGCGGCAAGCCACTCCCACAAAGGAGGCCACACCCACAGAGTAGGTTCGAACAATTTTTGAAACCCACCACTGTGCCAGATCCTCAGCTCTGTTCTATATAAACCTTGTTATATTTTAAAAAGATATTTATTATACTCTTGGTACTACATGCACATTAATACTGTATATACTCGAGTATAAGCCTAGTTTTTCAGCCCACTTTTTGGGCTGAAAAAAGCCGCCTCGGCTTATACTCGAGTCAGTGAAAAATTTGCCCGAAATGGAGGAGAAAAAGGGGCGGGGCCATGCCGCTGGGTGACACTCGTGAATGGCCCAGTGCCCCTGTGAGTTTCCCCTCCCTCTGTGTCAGTTTGCCGCGCAGCGCGCACCGCACCATCCCCCCTCCTCACGTTCTAATGTAATGCAGGGCTGTCTTACGATTCCCCTTCCTCCCCCTCCTGCCGCTCTGCAACGATGTCCCACCTCCTCCTTGTTATGGCAAGCAGCCACATAGCGATGTCCCACCTCCTCTGGTACAGTGATCCAATGATAGGAATCACTGTGCCGTGTGTCATAGGAGGCGGGACATCGCTCCCGCGGCTGCACGGGACATCATCATCACAGCGGGACATCAGCATCATGAGGTGAGTGAAGTATTTCATTGAATACACCGCTAGTTTACTGTTTTTCTTTGAAATAAATATTCAAAAACATTATTGGTATCTATTTTTATTTTTGAAATTTACCGGTAGCTGCTGCATTTCCCACCCTAGGCTTATACTCGAGTCAATAACTTTTCCAGTTTTTTGTGGTAAAATTAGGTGCCTCGGCTTATATTCGGGTTGGCCTATACTCGAGTATATACGGTAATATGAAATATCAAAAGTTGCTGGGGAGGAATCTCTTCTTCGGAAAGGACATCAGTGTATTAATAATATCATTCTTTGTTGCGTATTACTTACAGGTGTTGAAAACGCCAGCAAAGACCCAGCACTGCCCGTATCGCACTGGCTCCTTACTACTATAATACTCCAATAGAATATCTACACTTCCTGTCCAGGATGAGGGTGGTACTCCATATTCATAAATATTGTCCCAACACCCACGTATCACACCATTATCATCTTGAGAATTGATCTGAAGAAAAAAAAAAGAATAAATTGAGTAATTGCTGATGTCAATCTCCATACAGAGCAAAATTACTTAACTTTTGCCAATTATAAGTTACTGTAAAATACCAGAGTAATGTTAAGATAATTATCTTAAGAAAACAAAAAAGATACAAAGATGATGCAAAAAGGAAAGTTAGATTACATGTTTATTTTGATGTTGGGAATAGAGAAGTAATGGTGAGAGAGATTGAACTGACCCAAAAAACTAAGAATAGAGTCTTGACAATTGAATCTGAAAGAAAACTTAGTCTTAAAACATTAAGTATTATGCAGCTACAAATAATTTAACAACCGGTTCTCTGTCCTAATGACCAGGTGGGTAGGCAGGGCTTGATGGTCATGTGACCATGTGGGTGTGGCCAACTCAACATTACTCAGGTCGATGGGCGCTTCGCCTTAGCTGTTACAATGTAATCAGGGTTAACCGGAGAGGCAGTTTCTGTAAGCAGGGCAATAAAGATGAGGCTAGAAGCAACACCAGAATGTCTCCTTCCTGCCTTCCTTACAGGATTAGCCCTGTAAAGTGGAAAAAAACCAAAATGAGATTTCTTCCAACAACTGGTTCTCCGAACTGCTTAGAAAGTAAACAACAATTTCTCCCGAATAGGTGCAAACTGGCTGAATCCCACCACTGATTCAACTCTGCTAAGTGACTGTGGGTACATGGTTCTTCACATACTAATGATTGTCCTGGTTTATGTTTCAAGCACATAGACAGTTGTCAGCATTTGCTCAGTGATGAGCACACAAACATTAGGCAAGCAAAGGAGCATAGAATTTTGGACCTCCTGATTCTTCAGGCCTTTAAATGATCTTTAAAACCTTGGAGGTTACCTCAAGTGGTACGAGCATGCCCATTTGATGTGCATAGTTTGTCTTGGATATCAGTGATGGGATTCAGCCAGTTCGCACCTATTCAGGAGAACCGGTTGTTAATTTTCTAAGCAGTTGGGAGAACTGGTTGTTGGAAGAAAATCTCATTTTGTTTTTTTCCCACTTTACAGGGCTAATCCTGTAAGGAAGGCAGAAAGGAAACATTCTGGTGTTGTTTCTAGCCTCATCTTTATTGCCCTGCTTACAGAAACTGCCTCTCCGGTTAACCCTTATTACATTGTAACCTCTAAGGCAAAGAGCCCATCAACCTGAGTGTTGAGCTGGCCACGCCCGCTAGTCACATGACCACCGAGCCCCTCCTACCCAGATGGTCATTAGGGCAGAGAGCCGGTTGTTCAATTATTTGAATCCCGCCACTGTTGGATATGGTATGCTACCCCTCATGTTTAGACTCATTTATATTTTAATTGGATTTTCACTGAATGATATCCAGAGTCAACTTGGCTTTGACAGCTTTAGAAATCCCCACCACCACCAAAATAATAAACGTGCCAAAGCCATTTAATTCTGAAAGTTCTAATTGTGTAATAGGAAATATGATATCCCACAGCATCTTTCCCCAGTCTGGTGTGCTGGATGGTGGCCTAAAGGTGGAGCTCTTGCCTCATCATCAGGAGATTGTGAGTTCGATCCTAGGTAGAGGCAGATGTCGGGACCCCTGCTTGGGCAGGGGGTTGGACTCGATGATCTGCAATGGTCCCTTCCAACTC
The DNA here is from genome assembly GCF_009769535.1 of Thamnophis elegans. Taxonomy (NCBI): domain Eukaryota; kingdom Metazoa; phylum Chordata; class Lepidosauria; order Squamata; family Natricidae; genus Thamnophis; species Thamnophis elegans. The sequence goes on from NC_045548.1 coordinate 5,760,925, forward strand.
TGTTAATCTGTTACTTACGATTCCCCAAATTGTCAAGTAACATGGTAAAAAAAAAATCCTGCTGTTAGGGATTTTGAGATTTAGAATCGCCATATACTTGGAAAGCAATGAGTGAAAGGATAATCTATGCGTGGATTATAAAACATCTTTTTTCTGTCTGATCTAATGCTTTAGAAAGACCATGCAATAACTTCAGTGACTCTGTTATGTTTAAGACCACAAGCTATAATTCTGCCTTCCAGGCTGTGTTGCCCATAAGTTCAAGGCATAACTGCTAGTGTAAATTCACCTCAATTTCTCTTGACAAGCTTGAGCGTACAATATATATATATATATAAGGTCATAAAATTTAAACAAACATGAATGGGGATATTCCTACATAATAATTCCTACATTATACACCGAGCTTCAATTTTGTGAGGGGCTTCATATCACATCAAAATGGTTCTGCAACTCAGGTCCAAATCTACAATATTTCAGAAAACAAGTATTTCTAGAACAAGAGTATTTTACAACAAAAAGAGGGGGAAAAAAGGTCATCTAACTCATATTTGTTCCAATGTATTCCCCCACAATCTCACCTATTTCAGCCTATGTTTTCCAAGCTAAGGGGTGAGTTAAAAGGAAATAACTAGGTCCATTGTGGGTTGCTCATCACGAAAAACAAGTTTTTGCTGGAGGTGAGGCTTCGTGAAGTCACAGTTTTGCTGACTAATGATTCAGTGGATAGCTATTAGTGAGCTATGCATTTCCTCCCAGCAATTTGAACCAAATCAGGGGATGTAATGCAGAAAAAGCTTCCTTGCTTTCTATCGCTTTCTCCTTTACTTGTAATTATGTTAATACTGAGCTGCTACATTCTTGTCCAAATAAATCATGACTCTCATTGAAAAGCTTTTGGCTGGATTAACTACTAGTTTCTAATTAGAAAATCGACGTACTGTGAACCCCGAAGTTGGATGAGATAAGTATTTAGCAGGTCTAATGGGTTTAGGTAAAGACCCTTGGCTGTCTTGAAAAATAGGGCAACATAGGACATGAAAAAGGTGGCATTTTTATATTACCAATTTTTGTCATATACTCCAAAACCTACAATGTTGCTACCAAAAATCATAAACTTGGAAGATAAGACGAAAGCTGGATTAAAACTTTCATCATTATACTTATATAGACATTATACAGAGCCGAGGTGGCGCAGTGGTTAGAGTGCAGCACTGCAGGCTACTTCAGTTCGGCTGTTCAAATCTCACCGGCTCAGGGTTGACTCAGCCTTCCATCCTTCCGAGGTGGGTAAAATGAGGACCCGGATTGTTGGGGGCAATATGCTGACTCTGTAAACCATTTAGAGAGGGCTGAAAGCCCTATGAAGCGGTATATAAGTCTAACTGTTATTGCTATTGCTATTATACTTTTTTTTTTCTCAGACTAAAGTACATTTGTGGCACTGTTTATGGACACACCCATAAAATATTTGCAGATATTTTCAGTTCGTTCTTACATAAGAAGAATTACTCTTGTTATATTATAGCTGCTGCAGTTTGGAGAACAGAGACTTGAGCATAACATATAACAGCTTATCTTATTTGCTGAAATTATGTTAATGAAGGTTCAGGTTCTTCATTATTAACTACAATGCTATAGCAACTCAAGACTGTATTAAAATTCAATAATCGGGGTCAGAGCTTGTATAAGTGATGTGGGTTAGGCCCAGGTTGGGCTTCAAAAATTTCAGCAATAAATTCTCTGCCCAGTTGCTGGGTGGGCGTGGCTATGGTGGGCATGGCCTAGTTGGCCTCCTGCACCACCGGGAAGGGGGGGGGCGTTTTTTCCTCTGAATCTGGGAAGTGCAATTTTGAAATGATTTCAAGAGCCACCATATGGAGAGGCTTATGAAGTCCACAAACAATATGGTGTCTCACCTCTGTTTAATTCCAAGCTATTTTACCTGAAAGTCCTGGGGGATATCCTAAAAAATATTGCTAATTAGTTAAATGAAATGACAGTGAACTGAAGCAACCAGATAATTCATCAGAATAGAGATTACGGGGATGATCAGATGCAAAGAAAGACAGGTTTCTCATGCCTTGAACAGTAGAAAAGATAATTTGTTAGGGCACTCCTGGAGAAGTTAATCCTTCTCTCCTTAGGAAATACCGTCTGCCTGTTAGAATTACCATAGGTTAATATGAAATTCATCATATTTTCTTCTGTCATCCTCTACAGTACTAAATTCAATACTAAAATGCAATACTGTCCTAAATCATTTAATGGTTTTTAAAATTAATATTAGTTATGGGATGACAAATTTGATGTGATGTAAAAGGAGTTATCCCACATAAAAGCAGTCTATACATCTATGAAATAAATGAAGCTGTGTCCGTGTTTAAATAACAATGCCATGAATTGGAGCAATTCTTTAGGTTGTAGATCATGGGAAGAGAAGATTTAACACTCCCCATCAGCAACCCAATGAAAATATCTTCCCCAAGGTGTTGTTAGTTCATCCAACCCAGACTAATAACAGAGGAAGACTTTGCTTCAGAACTGCAATGTCAGAGGAAAAGGTTAGATCTTCCTTTCATGTTTGCACTTGACAATGATAACAAGTACAGTAGATATGGTTTCCTGAGACATGGCTAGTGTGGGATTAATTTGGACTGTAAAGAAGAGGTTTTAGTGTGTTTCATGGTATTTTTGGCACAACTCACAGTTGCTGCAAAAAAATAATGTTTCTAATATCAATTGGTTTCCTGCACATATGTTTTACTAGAAGATGCAGTTATTATGCTCCAATGAATGGGTCTTCTATTGTGGGGAACTAAATTGTTAACTCATCCTCAGCTGAAAAAAAATCTCATAGTATTCCATCTACCAGGTATGAAATAAGACGTTTAGAAAATTGTCTGAAAGATACAATTTTTTTTAGAAATCTGTAAGAAAATTAAACAATTAATGGTTTAATAAATGTTTTGCATATGGATACATGCTGCCCCAGGGCAAAAAAAATCTAAGTATATCCAGAATTCCTTTCCTCGACTGTGGTGATATTAGTTCACTATTCCTGTTTATAGAACAAGTATGGGAATATATAACTTCTGCGTATGGAATACTTTTTTATGTCACTTAGATATTTTAAAGAATTTTGCTTTGAGTCTTCCTATAAGGTTCTAGCAATGGTGGGATTCAAATAATTTACCAACCAGTTCTCTGCCCTAACGATCAGCCAGGTAGGCGGGGCTCGGTCGTCATGTGATCATGTGGGCGTGGCCAAGTCAATGTCACTCAGGTCGATGGGCACTTCGCCTTAGTTGTTACAATAGTAATAAGGGTTAACCAGAGAGGCAGTTTCTGTAAGCAGGGCAATAAAGATGAGGCTAGAAACAACACCAGAATGTTTCCTTCCTGCCTTCCTTACAGGATTAGCCCTGTAAAGTGGGAAAGATTTCTTCCAACAACCGGTTCTCCGAACTGCTTAGAAAGTTCACAACCAGTTCTCCCGGATAGGTGCGAACTGGCTGAATCCCACCACTGGGTTCTAGGCACCAGGAACAATCTTATATGGTCATGTCAGAGGTGGAATTGAGCAGGTTCTGACCAGTTCTGGAGAACCAGTAGCAGAAATTTTGAGTAGTTCAGAGAACCGGCAAATACCATCTCTCTCTGGCCCCACCGCCATCTATTCTCTGCCTCCCAAGTCCCAGCTGATCGGGAGGAAATGGAGATTTTGCAGTAACCTTCCCCCTGGAGTGGGGAGGGAATTGCCCTGCCACGCTCACAAAGCCACGCCCACAAAGCCACGCCACGTCCATAAAGCCACACCCACAGAACCGTTATTTAAAAAATTTGAATCCCACCCCTGGGTCATGTGATCATTCCAGGAAGCCACATAAAAAAGAAGAAACCTCAGCTTGGGCACCCATAACATGAACATGAGTAGCGTTTTTTATATGAAAAAGAAGGGAAAAACCAAGAAACTCACTCTTCTACTGGACTAGTGAATTGGCAACCAGGTTTTTTAATAAATTTTTTAGCAATAGCAATAGCAGTGGACTTATATACCGCTTCATAGGCCTTTCAGGCCTCTCTAAGCGGTTTACAGAGTCAGCATATTGCCCCCAACAATCTGGGTCCTCATTTTACCCACCTCGGAAGGATGGAAGGCTGAGTCAACCCTGAGCCGGTGAGATTTGAACCGCTGAACTGCTGATCTAGCAGTAGCCTGCAGTGCTGCATTTAACCACTGCGCCACCTTGGCTCTTGACCAAAGCAGAGATCTTCCTTGAAAACTAATTCACAGAACAGAATAAAATTGTCCCAATCCATATAGTCCTGCTATATATTTAAGTAGAGTAAAAAAAAATCGTAAATAGATCCCAAATATTACACAAAGTATACGCTTATTACATACCACAGCAGAGCCAACGCGACTGATTTTGATAGGATTCCCTCGGCCAGAGAGGTCCAGTTGGGCTCTGTCCATCAAATACAGGCAAGCATCCAAAATACCCTCTTCAAACTATAGAAAAGAGAGAAAAACAAAAACAGAGAATAGATTCATCACTTATTTTTACATAGCCAAATAAACAAAAAACAGGACTTCAAGGTTTTAGTTCCATGTTGGAACTGCAATATTTCTGTATACTTATAACTTCAGCGGAATCAATACAGGGGAAAAATACAGAAAGTTATATATATATAGTTTTTAAGAATATAGCATAAGACATTTTTAACAAGCTATCATGAATAAGCAAGTGACAATAATATTTTCGCCACAGCTATTAGTGAATTTGTCGCAAAATTATTGCTGTAAAATTTAGCAATAGCAATAGTTAGACTTATATACCGCTTCATAGGGCTTTCAGCCCTCTCTAAGCGGTTTACAGAGACAGCATATTGCCCCCAACAACAATCCGGGTCCTCATTTTACCCACCTCGGAAGGATGGAAGGCTGAGTCAACCTTGAGCCTGGTGGGATTTGAACAGCCGAACTGCTGAACTGCAGTCAGCTGAAGTAGCCTGCAATGCTGCATTTAACCACTGCGCCACCTTGGCTCTTTAGATTTAGATTAATCTCTGCTTGTTATCTCAATTATTTTATTTATTTGTGTCTCACCTTTATTATTTTTACAAATGACTCAAGGCAGTGAACACATCGAGCACACCTTCCTCCTCTTATTTTCCCCACAACAACAACTCCATGAGATGAGTTGGGTTCCCCAGCTGGCTTTTACGGCTAAGGCAGGACTTGAATTCACGTCTCCCACTTTCTAGCCTAATGCCTTAACCACTAGATCACACTGGTTCCTTTAATTAACCATAGTTTAGAGTGTTATCTGAATCCTGAATCATTTAAATGCTTTAAGCCAATCAGTTTTATTAGCCATTATTTGAAGTTGATTTGTTCCGGAAAACCATAATGCACCATTAAGATTTGTTCAGTTATTGGTTATTATCTTTTGGGGAGTTGATGGCAAGAGGAACTGATGTAATTATTACTCGATACAATATCATATTGGCTATGTAATAGTATACATGTGATTATATGTTATGAAAATGGAAAATAAAAAAAAGTATATTTTGGGGGGGGAAAAAGATTTGTTGAGTTCAGATAAAACACCATGTTTTGGCATCCTTCATGGCTAGATTGCAAAAGAAATAGACAATTCTGAAGACCACTGTGGTTCACCCACATTACATTGAACTATGGTTGATATAGCATCCAAACTGCCTCAACTGTGTACCAAAACTCATAGCCATTTCTAGTTTGTTTCTCTTTTGATGATATTAACACAAAGGCATGAACTTACCAAAGAATGCAAGTAATTTAACTCTTAACAAAATAGAAAACCAATGATTTTTTACAGTACATTCATAATTTTCCAGTAAATTTTACATCCAAAAAGTAACTAAAAGAAACAATTCTGGACTTAGCTGACGTACGTTGAAACATGGCCAAACTTGCATATCAAAGATGTGGTGAAGTTTGCACTGGTAAACAAATTCTATTGTAAAGTTGGAAACATTATATTTTAACTTTTAAAGATAGGTTTCATGTTGCACATGGACCTCAAAAGATTGAAAACTTATTTGAACCATATAAATGAAACCAGAATAGATTCTTATTTTATGTTTATCTTCTAGGTTTTTCATGCTATAGCATGAAACTAGAGCCCAGAGCAATATTCAAATACCAACATTATTAATTTGGAACTCAAAATGGTGTATATGGTTCAGGGGTGGGTTCCTGCCAGTTCTAACCTCTTCTATAGAAGAGATTCCACAAATCTACAGTGCCATTTAGAACCGGTTCCAGCTCCCTCCCCCCCTCCCCGTCCGCACATCAACAAGATGAAGAGCGAGAGGAGGAATTCTGGGAGTTGAAGTCCACAAGTCTTAAAGCTGTCAAGTTTGAACACTCCTTTTTCTAAAGGGTTAGGGGGTGCAAGGGTCTTGTAACTTGACAGCTTTAAGACTTGCGTGCTTCAAATGCCAGAGTTGAGCCAACATTTTGATTGCTAAGCAAGAGTGTTGTTAAGTGAGTTTTACCACATTTTACAAGTTGGCCATGCCCACCCAGTAACATGGCTGGCAATCCACTCCCACCCGGTCACATGGCCGGTAAGCCACTCCCACAAAGCAGGCCGCATCTACAGAAGAGGTTCTAAAAATTTTTGAAACCCACCACTGATATGGTTGTCTACTCTCACAAATTAATCTACGTGTTGAGGTAAGAAAAAACAGCTGCTCGAAGTCACTCAAAGAATGTGGTGGTTGAACAGGGACTTGTGCAAGACAGATATACGTATTTTAATGTATCCATAGCTATAAATCATTTCCAAAAGAATTGTATAGTTGTTATTCTTGACTATGGATAATATGGCTTAAAGCATCAGCTGCTGTGACAGCCAGAGGTATCAATAGTTACCCAAAATATTAAAATAAAATCACATATTCCAGGTGAACTTTAGTACTAAAATATACATCTGGTATATTGTAGAGGGCAGTAATACTTTCATTCTAAAAACATCTTTCGATCATGTCTTATATAGTTAATACCAAGTTGGAGCCCAACACACCTTGCAGTATCCTGAAACTATCATCTTTGAAAATGAACTCTGGAAGAAAAAAAAGACTTTAATTCTGGGGCCCAATGACAACAATGTCAGGAATAAATAGGGGGCAGAAGTGCCTAAATAGAACAGAATCCATTATGGAAGAACCTGCCCTGTGGTATAGTTCAATTTGCTCCGAAGAAATCGCATAGCAACCAAAAAAGGACACTGTGTGTTGGAAGACAATCACAGAGATTGCGGTAAAGGCACATGACTTCGATTACAAGCTGTTCTATGTAGTGATAAACAAATGAGGTAGCGATATTTCCCTCGCAGCCTAAATCTTAACAATTTTTGAAGTTTTCCTTTAAGCGTACACATTTATTCTCTTCTTTCTTTAAAAATGCTAACTGTCTGAAAATAGCAATAATATATAGTAGATCAAACCTGTAATTTGTTAGGATATAACACAATGGTAAACTCTAGTATACATTAGGCTAGACAAGAATTTGGTGGTAAACTAGAATTATTTTGACACACAAAAAATTGTACTTCGATGTCTTACTGATTGAGGAATGATGAAATGTTTGTTTTAAAAGAAAAACTTTTGAACTGAACAATGGCAAACACTTTAATACACCTGCACCCAGGTAGAAGATGCATTTAGAATTGATCATTTGTTTGCTTATGTCATCCATAGGGGTTTTTTTTATTTATTTAATTCTTCTTCTTTTGGTACAGAGCAGAATATCATTACTAAATAATGAGTTATAACCTCATAATATGAAGCTTAGTCCCAAAGGAATATGCTCCCAGGAATATCTTCAAAAAGCCGAATGTTTATCCTTAAGGCTGACTCACATATCTCAATAGTGTACACTTGTAAATTCTGGAAAAAGAATACTCACTGGAAATCATACTTTAGAGAGGGTGGACAGCAATACTCATGCTAATGGTGCTTTCAGTATTGAACATACAGATCCATTATAAATGTCGAAATCCACTCCTTACTAAAGCAAAAAAAAAAAATCCCATATAACTTTAACGATAAATTCCTTTATTATGCATGAGTATTCATAGACGAGGGGTTGCTCCATCGGATGCCTTCTTTTATTTTATTTTCAGAGCTGTGGCTGTTCTTAAGTCTGATTGTGTAAGTTCTAGTCATCACATCAATTATGTAAGTTTAGTCAATAAACATGGATTTGATGCCCAGATATTGCCAAGTGTGCTTTATAATGCATTAATCTTCCTACATTATCAACTTAGTTGGCTCACATAAATAGAAGAGAATATAAGTTAGAGGATTCTCCTTTAGAAACCAATGATTCATCAAGATGACACCTGTATCTGGCAGTGTCTTGTTCCAGGCTGCACTGTATTTTTAAACACTTTGAAGAATTTACAGCTCCCTATTTTAATCCTAAGGTCTGCCTGTTGGTTCACCGACAAATGCGCGCACGACAAATGTGCACCGACAAAACCGCGGCAAGAAAACCGTGACGTCGAAATCATGCCCACAACAACGCGCCGACAGCAGCGGCCCGACGAAAGCACGCCATCAACAAACAACGCGAAAACAACGTAATAACCCTAACCCTAACCCTAATAGTGCTTTCATCGGCGCGCTGTTGTTGGTGCGCTGTTGTGGGCACGATTTCAACGTCGTGGTTTTGTCAGTGCGCATTTGTTGTGCGCGCATTTGTCTGGTCATGCTGCCTGTTGCGGTACATCTGTAGTGTTTATTGAAGGGTAACCACTAAGATAGCAGTAGACTTAGCAGTAGACTTATATACCGCTTCATAGGGCTTTCAGCCCTCTCTAAGCGGTTTACAGAGAGTCAGCATATTGCCCCCAACAATCCGGGTCCTCATTTCACCCACCTCGGAAGGATGGAAGGCTGAGTCAATCCTGAGCCGGTGAGATTTGAACCGCTGAACTGCTGATCTAGCAGTAGCCTGCAGTGCTGCATTTAACCACTGCGCCACCTTGGCTCTTGATAAGATGATATGGTAGTGTCACTGTCCAAGGTAATTTCTGAATCATATCTCACTCATAAAAATGTTTAGTTTGTAATTAAAGCAGCTAATTGCAAAAAACATGTTTCTTTCCAGAAGCTCAATATTCCAGTTTTTCCTTGTTATTTTTTTTATTATAAGTGTTAGTAACAGAACCTACACTTCCTTGTCTTCCTTGCTTCTAACAAGTCAAAGAAGCTCTGTTGATTTTCTTTTTTAACCATCCATTACAGTCTGATGCAGAGGTGAGTTGCTCCCGGTTTGGACCAGTTTGAGTGAACCAGTCATGATAATTAGGCATGGGTCACTGAACCGGTAATTATGGCTGGCTGGCCATGCCCCCGAACTGGCTTGTCAGGTTGGATTGCTGCCAAGGCTTATCTGTGGTGGTTTGCTGCCAAGGACCTGTCTGTCTTTTAATAAATTCCTTAAAGTATCTTTGGCTCGGCATGCATTGGTGTGGGACGAGGTGGGGTCAGAACAAGATCCTATCCAACTTTTGTCTGAAGTTTTTGAAACCAGTCTGCTGGACTCCAAAATACAAATTACATTTCATTTTCACAGCTCTTGCGATCAAATTCCAAAGTGACAGTGTCCCTTTTCCCCCATTGCTTCTGCCAACATTCACTGTCAACCAATTCTTCCCTGATGGTCAGGTTTCAGGAGGACAATAGTTTTTCTTGACCCTACTTCCACCTTCTGAGAGATAGACTTGACAGCAGGACAAATCAAAACATTTATTGGATGCTCCATTTTTAGTTGAGTTAGACCTCCAGCAGATGTCAAAGTAGTAAGGAGTGGGGGATTTACTGCTGTAACTTGCTTGTATAAATGTTTCATCATTTGTTCCAGGATAATGCTTTCTAGTCAGCCCCTCCAATATCATTCTTATTTCTTCCTATTCCTTGTAGTCTTACTCAGAACTTTCAACAGGGATTTCATCCTCAGAATTGTGGATTTGTCTGCACATGTATGCACTATTTTACATTTAATGCTAATTAAATGCTCTTTTTCTCTTTGGACTATTTTTTTAAATATATTGCAAAGTATGGATTGTTGGCTATATTCCATTATTTTATCATTAAGGATAATGATAAATTGGCCCAATGGAGATCGAAAAGCTAGATATTTAGCATTATCAATATCTAATAAGATGTGGAAAATATACACCTCAAGAGATTCTAGATTGTTGGATTCTAGAAAGAGAGAAGAAGAGATAAATAAGGTACTAGTTCTATTTTGAGGATTTTATGATCTTAGCAAGCAGTTAAGCAATTTGATCTCCCTTTCATTATTTGAAATGTCCTTTATATGGAGATGATTTAGAATATGCCTTATGCTAGATGTATTAAATCTGACCAATCAGCCCATTTTCATGGTGATGAAATAAATGTTATCTTTCATTAATGAAAATATAGGAGTCCACATTTGTTATCTCAGGTGATGCGGTGAACCAAAGGAATGTTATGCCAAAGGAGGACATCTTGCTGGAATGAATCAATGAATGAACTTATGCATTTTTGTGTGGGGATCAATCAGCAAAATATAATTGGCCGTAATCAGTACAGATGTTATTTGGGCCGGTTCCAGTGGTGGGTTTCAAAAATTGTTCGAACCTACTCTGTGGGTGTGGCCTCCTTTGTGGGAGTGGCTTGCCACCCACGTGACCGGGTGGGAGTGGCTTGCCGCCCATGTGACCGGATATGAAGATGCCGACGACACTTGTTAGAACCACCTTAAATTACCTCACACACAGCACTGGCACGCATAAGAATATGATGATGTAAACTTGTTTTTTAAAAGGCATCTTTGGTTTGTGTTAAAACAACTTCAACACACGCAATGTTCTGATTGCACCACAAACGCAGTAGTCATCCTTACCTTTCACAGAGGCACTGAGTTTTATAAATAGGAGCAAGGTAGTGTAGAATAATCATATCCAAGGACCAGTGGTGGGTTTCAAAAAGTTTTTGGGACCTCTTCTGTAGGTGTGGCCTGCTTTCCGGGTCCACTGGTGGAACCTCTTCTAACCGGTTCGGTAGATTTGACGAACCGGTTCTACCGAATAGGTGCGAACTGGTAGGAACCCACCTCAGGCCAGTTCCCAAAAGCTGACTGACTATGGAATAGAAGAATAATGGGTGCCGTGTCTAGATGAGAAATCCTTTTTCTGAACCTTTTCACTCCCGCTTTAGCCATTTTGCCGATGATTTGCATCAAGCAACTTGGCAGAGAGTCTTCCTTCTCCGTACTTCCTGACCTTACCATGGCTTTTGTGCAACAAATAATTTAATCCTGTTAGGCTGTTTGAACAGCTTGCAGGGGTTAGATCTGTCTACTGAGTGATTCCATTTTCTAACCGGAATGAAGCGAATGTGTCATCACTGGTAATTCTATCTTGGCCCTCTGGCAGTGGACGTATGGTATTTCGCAAGGCTTTTACCACAGAGACTGCTATCGTCTATAATCTATAGAAAGCTGCTGACAGAAATCATCGAGAGCTGTGCTGATGGGCATCATAAATAAGCCAATACTGTTCCCCCCCATCAAGTTCTATATTTCATTAGCTAAGCATCAAAGACCAATTGTCTTATTTCTAAACCAGTGTATTGGTTAAATGAATGAGCTGAAATATAATCTAAAGAAGGTGGAAATAAAGCTGATAAGAAGACCTAGCACTATATGGAGCAGGTTGTCCTGCCTTTGACAGATGTGTCAATAAACCTAATGTCTGCTCCAAGAATTGAGAGATACTACTGGAACAGTGGTGGGAAAGTGTGGCAGGCCAAAATTCTAAAAGGAATATAATTGCAGGCCTGACATATGCATGTATAAATGTACGTATGTACCAGGAGTGGGATTCAAATAATTTAACAACCAGTTCTCTGCCCTTATGACCAGGTGGGTAGGCAGGGCTTGGTGGTCATGTGACCATGTGGGCATGGCCAACTCAACATCACTCAGGTCGATGGGCGCTTCGCCTTAACTGTTACAATGTAATAAGGGTTAACCGGAAAGGCAGTTTCTGTAAGCAGGTCAATAAAGATTAGGCTAGAAACAACACCAGAATGTTTCCTTCCTGCCTTCCTTACAGGATTAGCCCTGTAAAGTGGGAAAAAACCCAAAAGAAGATTTCTTCCAACAACCGGTTCTCTGAACTGCTTAGAAAGTTACCAACCGGTTCTCCCGAATAGGTGCGAACTGGCTGAATCCCACCACTATACTGGAAGCTAAGCTTTATGCTTAGGAAAACAGTTATACTACACAGCTATATGAAAGCCACTATTTCCCAGAGGCAAGAAATCCATGTTTTGACCCTCTAATCCAGAACCTTGAGAAGGATCACACTGTGCTTTACGCAGGATTGAATTGAAGATGATGCAGGTGTCAGTTAATCTAGAAAGCTGATGGCTTACACATCTGAACACTTCTACCCTGCATTTTCTGGAAATTCTGGAATGGGATCCAGTTTTCCACGGATATTGTTCCACTTAGGGTACCAATAAAATTAGGAAGCATTTATGCCAGAGATTGATTATTTCTCTGAGACTCAATTTCTCGCAACTAAAATAATGAAGGAGATAGGAGTCACAATGAGGAAGTTCTGCTTAGAGACCAAATTATTATCAGCTATAGAAAGGATCAGGTTCCATCACTACTGACCGAACCTACTCGTCCAACTGCTTCTATAGATGTCCTCTACATCTAGTTACCTTCCAAAGAGCTTTTCTTCCTTCCCTGATGATAGCTATCCTGTTCTGACCTACGCTTCCCCAGCAGCACGAAGCCGAATCCTCGTCCCGATAAACCCCATTTATTTAATTTACAGTGAATTCCTCTCCAGCAAAGTCTATCTAAGTATTTTTACTTGTCATCCAGCACCTTCACCACCGTGACCCGACAAAAGCATGCACGACAAAACCGCATCACTAAAATCGTGACGTCATCAACGCGCCGACAACAGCGCGGAGACAGAAGGGCGCTTTACAACAGCGCGTCGACAGAAAGCCGATTTAACTTAAGGTAAGGGTTAGGGTTAGGTTTAGGTTTAGGTTTAGGTTTAGGGTTAGGGTTAGGGTTAGGGTTAGGGTTAGGGTTAGGGTTAGGGTTAGGGTTAGGGTTAGGGTTAGGGTTAGGGTTAGGGTTAGGGTTAGGGTTAGGGTTAGGGTTAGGGTTAGGGTTAGGGTTAGGGTTAGGGTTAGGTTTAGGTTTAGGGTTAGGGTTAGGGTTAGGTTTAGGTTTAGGGTTAGGGTTAGGGTTAGGGTTAGGTTTAGGTTTAGGTTTAGGTTTAGGTTTAGGGTTAGGGTTAGGGTTAGGGTTAGGTTTAGGTTTAGGGTTAGGGTTAGGGTTAGGGTTAGGGTTAGGGTTAGGGTTAGGGTTATGTTTAGGGTTAGGGTTAGGGTTAGGTTTAGGTTTAGGTTTAGGTTTAGGGTTAGGGTTAGGGTTAGGTTTAGGTTTAGGTTTAGGTTTAGGTTTAGGGTTAGGGTTAGGTTTAGGGTTAGGGTTAGGGTTAGGGTTAGGGTTAGGGTTAGGGTTAGGGTTAGGGTTAGGGTTAGGGTTAGGGTTAGGGTTAGGGTTACATTTAGGGTTAGGGTTAGGGTTAGGGTTAGGGTTAGGGTTAGGGTTAGGGTTACAGCGCGCTTCTGTCGCCGCGCTGTTGTAGGCGCAATTCAGCGCTCATTCGTCAGAGTGCTTTAGAATGCGCGGTTTTGTCACCGCGGTTTAGTCGGGTGTGGTTTTGTCATTCGCCCTTTTGTCGGTGAACCCTTTACCACTACTCCATACTTGGGTGTCTGAGTTTGAGTTGTTGACCATGTTTGCTTTTGATGAGAAAAAGTTAAGATGTGTTCCACTGCTATTTGTATTTTGCAATGTTTTTTTAAAAAAAAACTTTAAAAGAAAATGATAACCTGCCTTTCAATTAATATACATCCTACATTTTCCCAATTTATATCTGTCGTATTCATGTGTCACACAGATAAATCAGAATAAAAATCTGCAATAAAATCCATATAAGAAGACAGTGGTTGTTTTTACAAATAATGTGATGTGATGGTTATGGTTAAGACTTAAAAACCAGGCAAAAAACAGGTTTTAATCCAATCTTACTTGGATCATTCTCAGCTCACTGGCTGATTTGGGACAAGACAATCAGTTCAACCTATTTTACAGTGTTGTTGCTGTAGGGAGGAGGAGGAAATGGAGGCAGGAAATATTGTGCGTGCCATTTTTAGTTGTTGGAACAAAAGGTGAGATAAAAATTTAACATACATACATATATATGTACATCATCTGGGCCAAAGTGTTCCAGACTGAAACACAAGCTCGGGTCTTTCAAATTTTTGTCCTTTAATTCATTCTGTTATATACCACAGGGCAGTCAGCTATATACCTTTACTTCAGTGGTATTTTTTGAAACCTACTCTGTGGGTGTGGCCTCCTTTGTGGGAGTGGCTTGCCAGCCATGTGACATGGTGGGAGTGGCTTGCCGGCCATGTGTTTTCTTTCTCTCTCTCTCTCTCTCTCTCTCTCTCTCTGTCAGTCTGTCTCTCTGTCTCTCTGTCTCTCTTTCTTTCTCTCTCTCTCTCTCTCTCTCTCTCTATCTCTATCTCTGTGTGTGTGTGTGTGTGTGTGTGTGTGTGTGTGTGTGTGTGTAGCAGTGGTGGGTTTCAAAAATTTTTGGAAGCTCTTCTGTAGGTGTGGCCTGCTTTCCGGGTCCACTGGTGGAACCTCTTCTAACCGGTTCGGTAGATTTGACGAACCGGTTCCACCGAATAGGTGCGAACTGGTAGGAACTCACCTCTGCCTTACTTATTTGCTTAGGTGTATTTGACTAATCAGGAGTGAAACAGGTTTCAACAGGATCAATCTATTTGCCAGTGCAGCATTGAGGAGTTGCAGCATTTAGTAGAAAAACTATTCTTCATTTATATCAAATGGTTTTACCTGGCCAAAGTTCCAGCTCCTTTGTCGTATATTTTCAGGGGCCCCATAGAAAATGACCCCCAGGTCATTCAGGACATATTCTTTCCTTTCTTCTTCATCATCCATAAACACCGCATCCTCTGCATCAGATTTTTAGTTATAAAAACAGGTTAATACATGTACTTTGCTAGGAGGAATGTAACACAGCTGAATGATAGAAGAAAAAGGCAGCCTTTGGTTCAGGGGTGGGTTTCTCACCCCGTTCCAACCGGTTCGGTTGGAATGGGGCCGGCAGCATCCTCGTGCACACGCGCAGTGCACGCATGCATACTAGCACCTGTGCGATGCTCCAGCTGCTCCTGGAGGATCGTGCAGGCGCTGTATGCGTTCTGCGCATGTGTGGAAGCGCAGAACTCGTCAAAACCGGGTAAGAAACGCGGGCAGGCGGGTGAACCCTTCGGCGTTCCCGGAAGTTACTTACTTCCGGGTTCGCCGACCAACCGGTTCGCGGGGACCGCCGCGAACCGCCTGAAAC
>NC_045548.1:5781454-5836454 GCF_009769535.1 Thamnophis elegans
TCCGCTGGCCAATGCCGACTGGCCACCACGCGGAGGAGAGCCTTCTCGGTGATTGCCCCGACCCAATGGAATGATCTCCCCGTGAAGCTTCGTACCCTCACCACCCTCCAGACCTTCCGCACAGCCCTTAGAATCTGGCTATCCCGTCAGGCCTGGGGCTAAAGATTGTGTCCCGCCCGAATGGTATGAATGTTGCGTTTTAATTATGTACTGTCTATATGTAAAAGTCTGTTTCCCCCTTCCTTTTTTGATTGTGAGCCGCCCTGAGTCCCCCCAGGGAAAAGGGCGGCATACAAATAAACACAAATTCAAATTCAAATTCAAATAACCCTTTAGAAAAAAAAAACCCAGGGGTGTTTAAACTTGACAGCTTTAAGACTTGAAGTCCACAAGTCTTAAAGTTGCCAAGGGTTGGAGACCCCTGATCTAAATGATGCAAAGAGGAGCAGGCATCGAACCCCTAGGCAACAGCATCCCAGTTCCACTGATGCCAGTTTTCACTGTAGTAAGCCTCGCTGTCATGTGCCCACCGCCACTGTACAAGAATGGAAAATTGCTCCTCTCAAACAGCAGAGGGAGCACAGAGACGCAGAAGAGGAACTGAATTCTCACATTAGCCATTATTGTGTTCTCCCCTTTGGCAAATATTTGCTCTCATCCTTAAAGTAATATTTTGAAAGCAGGTGTTCACCACCATAAAAATTAGATTTAAAACATAACTGGGTTCTGTTTTTAATTATTCTGTGAAGCCGCACCTAAACAATCTCATAATGATGCATGTTTCCGCTTTAGGGGAAATGTTTACACATGATAAGATTCCTATTTTTCCCTCTCTACCTTTCAAGCATTTGATTCATTTATTTTACAGTGAGGGATGTTTCATAGCTAGCATTAAAACAACAGGCTTCCAGGCATGTCCGAGAAATGTAATAAATACGACAGAATGATGAATAACTAGAGTAACATTGTGAGAAGGGTGTATTACAGGGTGATGTGATAATATCTGGGTTTCTTTGGAGAAATCTTTTGAACAGCTGTAAAGAAAGAATTAGTAGGAAAACACTCGGTGTAAAATCACATTTTGGCAGTGAATAAAACTGGGCAAATAAATATTTACATATAAAGTGCCAGGGAGGCCAATACCTGAATACCTCATGAAAATATGATTCCCAGAGGATAAACAAGATCCCGCATCCATTTCATGTTTTCAATGAATGGCTTCCATGCAGTTAATATGGTATCTAGTATGACCTTAAACCCAAAACAGCCAAAATCAATAGTTAATCAGGGGTATCCCTGCATTTTTTTCCAGATCCAGTTAAAATCTGAAGGCCTTCATCCTGCTACTCATGCTATCCGAATCTCGGACTTTTTACTGAACTACAGGCAGTCCTCAATTTACAACAGTTCAGCTGGGGGGAGCTGAGAAGCATTTACCTCCACGGAAATTGTGAATGTTGGTTTTGTTTTTAATATGTTGCTTTTGTCTCGTTCCCCCCTTTCCCTTGTCTTTTGTGAGCCGCTCGGAGTCCTCCGGGAGTGGGCGGCATACAAGACAAACAAACAAACAAACAAACAAACAAACAAACAAACAAACAAATAAATAAATAGCAGTTATAGCAGTTAGACTTATATACCGCTTCATAGGGCTTTCAGCCCTCTCTAAGCGGTTTACAGAGTCAGCATATTGCCCCCACAGTCTGGGTCCTCATTTTACCCACCTCGGAAGGATGGAAGGCTGAGTCAACCTTTGAGCCGGTGAGATTTGAACCGCCGAACTGCAGCTTAACAGTCAGCTGAAATGGCCTGCAGTACTGCACTCTAACCACTGCGCCACCTCGGCTCAAATAAATAAATAAATAAACAAATTTAGCGAGCAAGGTTACAACGGCACTGAAAAAAGTGACTTATGACCGTTTTTCACACTCACGACCAGTGGTGGGTTTCAAATTTTCTTAGAACCTATTCTGTGGGTGTGGCCTATTTTGTGGGCGTAGCTTGGCAGTCATGTGACCGAGCAGGTATGGCCAACTTGATGTCACTCATGCACACTCAGTCACATGACCATCACCCCCAAGCCATGTGGCAAAAAATTTTGGGACTCATATGAAGGGGTGGGGGAAGAGAGGGGAAAACCTCCCAAAAATAGACAACTGGAGGATTAAGGGCCGAAATTAGGGAGATCGGAGAAGGCAGGACAGAGGGGAATCCAGGACAAAGCTTATCACATGTTGGGGAAAGAACTTTGGGAGAACGGAGGAGGCAGAACAGAGGGGAATCCAGGAGAAAGCTATCACACTCTGGAGAAAGAACTTTGGGAGATCGGAGGAGGCAGAACAGAGGGGAATCCAGGAGAAAACTCCTGAGCTTTCTGCTGCTCTCTGGTGGATTGTGTCGCTGGACTTCTCCATGCTTCTCTGTTCACCACCTCCACTCCCAGGTATGAGACTTGACACCAAATTGGGCTAGGATAGTGCGGACGGGCGGGGGGGAGCGAGCGATGGAGCGGCTTCTGGATGGGCGAGGGGGAGCAAGGAGCAACAGGGCCGGGGCAGGCATTCCGGAAGTTACTTCTGGGTCCACCGGTCGAACCTCCTCTCACCGGATCGGTAAATTTCACCATCCGGTTCTCCCGAACCGGTGCGAACCGGAAGAAACCCACCACTGCTCATGACCGTTGCAGCATCCCTTTGGTCACATGATCACAATCCAGACATTTTGTAACTGGTTCATCTTTACAACCATTACACCATCCTCGTGGTCATCTGATCAGCTTTTGCGAGCTTCTGAAGAGCAAAGTCAACGGGGAAGCTAGAGTCACTTAACAACAGTGTTACTAATTTAACAACTGCAGTGATTCCCATTAACAACTATGGCAAGAAAGGTGGTAAAATGGGGCAAAACCTATTTAACAAATGTTTCACTTAACAACATAACTTTGGGTCCCAATTTTGGTTATAAGTTGAAGACTACTTGTATTTTCCTCCTTTCTCGTCTTTCCCTTTGATAGTACATCTCTTATGTTGTATGCTTTTACAGCGAAGGACAATCTTGTACTGATTTTAGTTAATTGTTTGATAGATATGAGCCGAGGTGGCGCAGTGGTTAGGGTGCAGTACTGCAGGCCACTTCAGCTGACTGTTATCTGCAGTTCAGCGGTTCAAATCTCACCGGCTCAAAGGTTGACTCAGCCTTCCATCCTTCCGAGGTGGGTAAAATGAGGACCCGGATTGTTGGGGGCGATATGCTGACTCTTTAAACCACTTAGAGAGGGCTGAAAGCCCTATGAAGCGGTATATAAGTCTAACTGCTATTGCTATTGTTATAAGTTTGGCTGAAGAGGGATCAAAAATGCTTCAAATGAAAAATATATATTTTGTTATTCCTGTTGTTTAGTAGCATCATCTTATTTTACTCTCTGACCATAACTGCTATTCACTTAATTGTAAAAGAGCCGAGGTGGCGCAGTGGTTAGGGTGCAATACTGCAGGCCACTTCAGCTGACTGTTATCTGCAGTTCAGCGGTTCAAATCTCACTGGCTCAGGGTTGACTCAGCCTTCCATCCTTCCGAGGTGGGTGAAATGAGGACCCAGACTGTGGGGGCGATATGCTGACTCTGTAAACCGCTTAGAGAGGGCTGAAAGCCCTATGAAGCGGTATATAAGTCTAACTGCTATTGCTATTGCTATAAGTTTGGCTGAAGAGGGATCAAAAATGCTCCAAACGAAAAATATACATTTTGTTATTCCTGTTGTTTAGTAGCATCATCTTATTTCACTCTCTGACCATAACTGCTATTCACTTAATTGTAATATCTATGTGCAGTAATTAAAAGGAACAGGAATCCTATCTTCCTTCCTATTCATAAGCACACACATAAAAAAGCAATTAACCTAAGCTTACCACTTCTTGCATATTCATCAGGAAATATGCCATACAGGCAATGCCAAGCAGCCAGATTAGGATAGCCATTGGATATAGGTCTTTGCACAGTTTTATGATGGTGCATATTTTATGTCCTCAGGTGCAATTTTAAAGTGCACTCTTAAATATGTTGGTTCATAAAGACGCACTATAGCTTAAATTGTCTGAGATATGTACTGATGGACTTATGAAAAGAAGAAACGAAATAAATGATGCTTCACACTATGATTTTTTTTCAGAAAAATTAGCCATATCAGCACAATTCCAAAATAAATAAATACAAATAAAATACTGTTATTTCTAGTGAACAGCTTTTCAACCTCAAGAGTCAGATAGATTCCATTCCTTTTTCCCCAGGCCTTAATACATTTTTTTTTCAGGAATTACTCAGTAAGCTGATTTGTACCATAAGCTGATTTGAATATGGAATAGCCCTCCTAGGACTAGTATTACATCCAATACTATATCCTTACCAAAGAATCCCTAAGCAGAAGGAAAGTTTAGACACAAAATTATGTGTAACTGCTAATTTAGAAAATGTTTGTATAAGGGTAGTACTCTGAAAGTACTGGCTTACTACCCAGAAAGTGAATTTATGGAAAGGAATAAATACTTTCTTGATAGCATGGTATCATTTTCAACCAATGTGAAACAGCAAGTAACTAAAATACTCCAAATATTTAAGTAACTTTTTTATTTTTTATTAACAAACATGTAAAATACACACACACACAAAACTTAGACGTACACCACATTTACACAATACAATAAATTGTTCCTCTTCTCTAACAGACAAATCCTAACAGAAATCCTTTGAAGGAAGAATTATTTATGACCGTTAAGCCATGTTTCCTAAAATGAATGGAGCACACATATTCACAGAAATCTTGCATGCCAGCTGCTAAGCTAGGAAAAACAAATATGTCGATTTAATGCACAATTGTGTCATGCTTTCTAATATGGTTAGGCAGAAATAAGCAGGGAAGCTCACGCTTTCAGACTGGGTACAACTGAACTCTACATTTATAGCACAGTGCTTGTCAGTGCAGTACTGAATCATCATTAATTGTTACCTCCATTTGTTACCTACAGTACCTTTAGCATATCTGTCATACACATAAACAGAGAAATTAAAACAGCTTCATAATCCCCATCCAAGATTGGTGTAATTATGTTGCTATCATCCAAGTAGCCCGCCAATTTTCAAATACTGGAATATTGCATCTAGTTTCAATCACCACATTACAAAAAAGATGGTTTTTTAGTTGTAAAGAAGAGCAACTAAGATGATTAAAGGCCTGGAGACAAAATCTGTTGTGGCCCAGCAGGTGTCGTTGGAGCTGCCACCAGATTCCGACAGCGAGGGGCCCTATGAGTCAGCTCTGGAGGATGTGGAGGACCCTGGACAGGGTTCCGACTCCAAGCAGGGCACAGAGAGGCTGGTTGGCCACCAGGAGGCACCTGAGCCTTGGATCAGTGGGGAGGAGACAAGGGAGAGTGAGCCGGAGGCCAGTAGTGAGTTGTTCCTGGATGCACACCATCGAAGAGCTACTAGCGTCAGGAACAATTACGCAATTACAGGAGGTGATTGTGCTCAGCTGGTGGTCATTAGGCTCCTCTCCAGACTATAAAAAGCTACTTGTGCACATGGCCCTCTTTGCAGAACTGTCAGGCAACCGAATTTGGATCGCGTGTTTGAAAGTGCAAGGACCAGTTGTAAGTCGCTGTTTCAGTCCCATGTGGTAAATGAAGGGTCGTAAGTTGAGAACTGCTTCCATTGGCTCGGTTCTGCTTCTCTTGCTCAGAAAGTTGATTTGCTTTGGCAAAGTGTGATGGTGACATTGTTCACTGCAATGAAGCACTGTGCATCCCATTGAACCCTCGCCTGGAAGGCTTCAGTAGTTGGAATAAGCCTCCAAGCAACCCGAAGAAACTATTATTATTACACGGACAAGTTTTGAAGAAAGTGATTTGCTTAAGGCACTGAAGCAAAAGCTCTCTTCAGTGTTTGCACAGGTTTTTTTTCAGTAATAACTCAGTGTACATTGGAGAAAAGGTATTATAGAGGAAACCTCACAATGCTTTTGTTTAAAAAAAAATGTTTGACTTTTATCTTTTCTTTTTAAGGATTTGGAGCTTTGAGGCTTTTCATGTTGACACTGTTAGCTGACCGGATCTACTGAGAATAAAGACGCATGGTAAATAAGAAAATAATAAAGTAAATATAAAAAATTGTTCTGACCCCCTCCTCCGTCTAGTAACAAAAGCCGAGACGAGCTTAACTAGAATGTACTTTAATAGCAAGACCAAAATCTCGGTGGCTGAAAGCCAAGCAAACAAACAGATAAGAACCTTGGCAGCAACTCAGACATACCTTGGCAGCAATCCAGCCTGCCAAGTTATTTATTTATCTATTTATTTATTAGACTTATATACCGCTTAAGTTAGTTACAACAGTTCTCTTTAGTCAATGCGTTGACTTCTGCAAGAGGGCCGTGTGCACAAGCAGTCTTTTTTATAGTCTGGAGAGGAGCCTAATGACCACCAGCTGAGCGCCATTACCTCCCATAATTGCGTAATTGTTTCTGACGCCTAGTAGCTCTTTGATGGTGTGCATCCAGGAACAACTCACTGCTGGCTTCTGGATCACTCTCCCTTGTCTCCTCCCCACTGGTCCAAGGCTCAGGCGCCACCTGGTGGCTAACCAGTCTCTCTGCGCCCTGCTCAGAGTTGGAACCCTGTCCAGGGTCCTCCACATGCTCCAGAGCCGACTCATAGGGACCCTCGCTGTCAGAGTCTGTTGGCAGATCCAACGGCTCCTGCTGGGCCACAACACAACATTATATTAATGCAGTGCTGGGCCATAAGCTCCACCCCTTTCATGTGTGGCATCACCTTACAAGGCATGTTGCAAAAGAGAAAGAGGAGCTTGTGCCATTTGCCTCTTCTTGATTTCTCTTGTGGATACTCTGAAAGGAGGGAAAAAAGTATATCTTTCTTACCAATTTGGGAAGGCGGTCTACTCAGAGTGCAAACACATTGCCGTTGATAAGGATACACTATTTATAGATCTTGCCCAACTCTTTTGATATCAACTTGAGCAAGCAATAGAAAATGATGATTTTTTAAAAAAAAAACCCTAAAGGAGAAGGTCTCTCCAGGGTGTAAGATTCAAGAATCCTATTCAGTTTTTCCTCCTGCACATTATTATGTTCACATCAGGGTTTTTTCCCCCCCCCTCATACACATTACTCTGTGTGCAGCTTGACATGCAGCTAAAACCTCCCATAAAACTGATCGTGTGTGTAGATCTGGATGCTTTATTAAAGGAGCAGGATGGGTGAAACTGGAAAAAATAGAAATAGCAATGGCACTTAGACTTACATACCACTTGACATGCTTTATAGCCCTCTCTAAGTGTTTACAGAGCCAGCATATCGCCCCCAACAACAATATGAGTCCTCATTTTACCGACCTCGGAAGGATGGAAGGCTGAGTCAACCCTGAGCCCGGTGAGATTTCAACTGCCAAATTGCAGGCAGTCAGCAGAAGTAGCCTGCAGTACTGCATTTTAACCATTGCGCCACCATGGCTCAAATACATACAATAAGAATCCAAATACAAAATAAGCAGAGTTGAGTTGATGGTGAGGGTAACAATAAACAAATACAGATAAATATAAATCTCACCAGCAATGCTGGGCATACAGGATGTGGATTTTTGTCCTCAGATGAACATGTGCCACGAATTAGGCTGGATTCTTAGGCATATAAATAAAGGAACTGAAACTGAAACTGAAACTGATTCTTCCTAGTGCTTCTGTTTCTTTCGAATGTTGAAGGAAATGGAGTCTGGCTTCCCAGGATGCATTTGTTTTAAGAGTGAGGTTTTATGGGTAGATGATCCTTAAAGGGCCTTGTCAGCTTCCAAACAATACAGATTGTGTTCTGACCCCCCTCGTTCCACACCAAAGCACACTCCAAGCCAGAGATAAATTACGGCATTTAATTAACAGGCAAACAGGTCCTTGGCAGCAAACCGGCACAAACAAGCTTGGGCAGCAATAAACACAGATAAGGCTTGGCAGCAATCCAGCCTGCTAAGCTCACACAAAGTTCTCCAACATTCGATTCTGTGTTGACTTCTGCAAAGAGGGGCGTGTGCACAAGTAGCCTTTTTATAGTCTGGAGAGGAGCCTAATGACCACCAGCTGAGTGCAATCACCTCCTGTAATTGCATAATTGTTCCTGACGGCTATTAGCTCTTCGATGGCGTGCATCCAGGAACAACTCACTACTGGCCTCCAGCTCACTCTCCCTTGTCTCCTCCCCACTGGTCCAAGGCTCAGGTGCCTCCTGGTGGCCAACCAGCCTCTCTGCACCCTGCTCGGAGTCAGAACCCTGTCCAGGGTCCTCCACATCCTCCAGAGCCAACTCATAGGGCCCCTCACTGTCGGAGTCTGGTGGCAGCTCCAAGAGCTCCTGCTGGGCCACAACAGATTGGTATTTGGCCCTGGCCACTAAATGGGGCCAGAGAACAACAACAGTATATTATATCTGGGGACATGACAATCATCTGGAAAGACTCACTCAACAACTGGCAAGAAAGGTCATAAAATGGGGTGAAATTCACTTAATAAATAACAACTGAAATGTTGGGCTCAATTGTAGTCATAATTCAAGGATTACCTGTATGCCTAATTCTTTGCAAATTGATCCAAGTTAAGTGGTCATCACCATCCCTTGTAATAATGAATTCTACTTGTGAATTGTGCATTGTGTGGAGTAGTGCTTTAGCCTGTCTCTTCTTATATCTCCTTTCAGTAAACCAGATAATGACCCAATATTTCATTTATTAAATTTATATGTTGCCTGCCTCTCTGTCCCGAGTGTCTCTGGGTGGCTTACAATAACATGATGATAATGAGGATGGTATCTTTTCAGTCGGGTCCCACTCTTGCAGAGATGGGTTCCTACCAGTTCGCACCTATTCGGTAGAACCGGTTCGTCAAATCTACCGAACCGGTTAGAAGAGGTTCCACCAGTGGACCCGGAAAGCAGGCCACACCTACAGAAGAGGTTCCAAAATTTTTTGAAACCCACCACTGGTCCTTGGATATGATTATTCTACACTATCATGCTCATATTTATAAAACCCAGTGCCTCTGTGAAAGGTAAGGATGACTACTGCGTTTGTGGTGCAATCAGAACATTGCGTGTGTTGAAGTTGTTTTAACGCAAACCAAAGATGCCTTTTAAAAAACAAGTTTACATCATATTCTTATGCATGCCAGTGCTGTGTGTGAGGTAATTTAAGGTGGTTCTGACAAGTGTCGCCGCCATCTTCATATCCGGTCACATGGGCGGCAAGCCACTCCCATCCGGTCACATGGGCGGCAAGCCACTCCCACAAAGGAGGCCACACCCACAGAGTAGGTTCGAACTATTTTTGAAACCCACCACTGCACTCTTGGCAATTCTATGGGCAAGGTTTCTCCACATCTTCCACTCTTGCACTACTTCTCTTGACTTTTTCTATGTTCAGCTTTGATGGTGTCACAATAACATAAAGGCATACATTTAAAAACATTAAAACTAAGGTTAACAACAATTAAACGAAAGGTTAAAATCAAGAGCATGGATGGTAAAGAGGCGGACTTTGTTTTTCCTATTCTATCAATATCCTAGCATTCTTGACGGTGAAAAAAATTCCCTTATTCGATGATGTATATGGTTTTATATGCCTCTACGGTGTCTCTTCATTTTTTCTAAGTTAAAGAACCTTTTCATACTCTTGATTATTTTAGGAAGTTGTAAGACCATCCAATTTGGTTGCTCTCTTCTGTGTTTTTTCCAACTATTATATTTGAAATTTTGCAATTTATAAATTGATAAGAAGTCACATTCAGTGCAAACCAGTTGTGGGATGCAGCCAGTTCGCACCTATTCGGGAGAACCGGTTGGTAACTTTCTAAGCAGTTCGGAGAACCGATTGTTGGAAGAAATCTCCTTTTGTTTTTCCCCCATTTTGCAGGGCTAATCCTGTAAAGAAGGCAGGAAGGAAACATTCTGGTGTTGTTTCTAGCCTAATTTTTATTGACCTGCTTACAGAAACTGCCTCTCCGGTTAACCCTTATTACCATTGTAACAACTAAGGCGAAGCGCCCATCGACCTGAGTGATGTTGAGTTGGCCATGCCCACCCAGTCACATGACCACCAAGCCACGCCTACCCAGCTGGTCATTAGGGCAGAGAACCGGTTGTTAAATTATTTGAATCCCACCAGTGGTGCAAACCAAAATACAATTAGTGTGAGACTAGACAGCACATGGATAAAACTAGTGCATATGAAGTTGCCAGTTGGGTTTTAGATGCTAATCACAATTTGTGCAAAAATGGGGGGAAGGAGACTCAAAAAAGAAAAGGCTCATTTTGAAGAACTGCAGCAAAATAGAGGAAATAGAAGCTATCCTTTGGATATGGGTTTATCTTCTTTTACTGTTATTTCATTGATAAATATATAAAGATTTATTTAAACATTTTAATTGCCTATTTATGCCAAGCTGGAACCAATTACCCTATTTTCCATAGAAATATCACTTGGAATAGTGCAAATTCAAATAATGCAATCATTTCATGGGATTTATTAACTGCACAAATTGAAACCTACTTGTATAACCACCTTACATTGGTGGCAATGTTATTTTCAACCACTTTTCTAACCATTCCTCATAGATCACCAGAAGATAGTCCAATTTGTACTTGGGATATGGATTCCCTGTGGGTAAGCATCCGGATCTCACCAAATGTTATCTGAAATGACTTCTTTTAAAGATTCCCCTGTCTTTGATCACATGAGCGACACAGGATGTGATTGGCAGGTTTGAATGAGAACAGTGTCAGAGAGGGCCAGTTCATTCTTCTCCTCCTGCGTGAAGGAAGAGCTACAAAGTGTTTCAGCTTCTGCTCAAATATTTGAAGCTGGTACGGGAGAAGGTTATTCAGCGATTGTTGATAAGATTTACACTGTAAATTTTACAACCACAAGAAACTGAGCTTAGCCTCCAGTCACTACAGCACATAAAAGAACTGACACCGGGGCCCCAAGGACAGGCAACAATATATAATAGGTGTTGTGGCCCATCAGGCGCCATTGGAGCTGCCACCAGACTCAGACAGCGAGGGGCCCTATGAGTCGGCTCTGGAGGATGTGGAGGACCCTGGACAGGGTTCCAACTCCGAGCAGGGCGCAGAGAGGCTGGTTGGCCACCAGGAGGCGCCTGAGCCTTGGACCAGTGGGGAGGAGACAAGAGTGTGATCCGGACGTCAGCAGTGGGGAGGAGCCAAGGGAGTTGTTCCTAGATGCCCGGCACTGGAGAGCTAATAGCCGTCAGGAACAGTTGCGCAGTTACAGGAGGTAATTGCACTCAGCTGGTGGTAATTAGGCTCCTCTTAAAGACTATAAAAGGAATGCTTGTGCACACGCCCCTTTTGCAGGAGTCAACGCATTAACTAATGTTGGAGAACTGTAGTGTTAGCTTGGCAGGCTGGATTGCTGCCAAGGCTTGTCTGTGCTGGATTGCTGCCAAGGACCTGTCTGTCTGTTAATAAATTCCGTAAAGTGTCTTTGGCTCGGCGTGCTTTGGTGTGGGACGAGGGGGGTCAGAACAAATAGGTATATATTAATCCCTAGCCAGGTTCATACTACCATGCTACCAGAACACCCGGAGGCTTCAACTGGTCCAGAATTAGGCTGCGTGGGTGATCATGGGGGCACCTAGGTGCTCCCATGTTACGCCCCTTTTAGGCAGCCTGCACTGGTTGCCGGTTGTCTTCCGGGTGTGATTCAAGGTACTAATTATGACCTTTAAAGCGCTCCATGGCTTAGGCCCAGGATACCTGCGAGACCACCTACTGCCACCAGTAGCCTCCCACTGTCCAGTACGATCCCAAAGAGTTGGCCTCCTCAGGGTGCTGTCAGCCAGACAGTGTCGGCTAGCGACCCCCAGTGGGGCAGCCTTCTCTGTGGGAGTGCCTTCCCTTTTGAATGAGCTGCCCCTGGAGCTTCGTATAATCCCCAACCTCTGGTCCTTCCGACGCGCCCTAAAAAGTCGGCTTTTCCAGCAAGCCAGCCTGGCCTGAACAAAACAAAATAAATTATTGATCACTGTTAATTTTAATTTGAATTTTTTAAAAAAATGTTATTGTCAATTCTAATTGAGTTTGTTTGGGATATTCTATTTAATTTTTTTAAACTTTTGTATTATGTGTTTCTTTTAATGTTGTACGCCGCCCTGAGTCCTTGGGAGAACAGCAGCATATAAATCTAATAAACCTAAACCTAAACCATGTCTAGTTTACAGTAAAATCTAAATGAATTGGAACCCAGCAACTCTAAACAAAAGAAACTAGATGTCTCCAAATCTTCTCATTTGCCAGGAGTCACAAAAGGGTTGGAAGCAACTAAATTCCTTAATTTATGCAGGTTCCAAGAATTCATTTGCATGGACTGAGTAGATTGCAGGGGGTGTTTTGCTTTCTATCTCAACTCCCATGCCTCATTTTTTTTGTTCTTTTAAAGTAAAGCCAGTGAATAGTTTTTTTTAAGGCTGCAGAACCTGGATCTGCTCTGCAGCTGACCAAAAGGGAAGTACAAAAAAATCAGCATTCTACCAATGCCTCTTCCCCAACCCTGTCCTTGCCTCACCTCACCTAATTTGCATGTGGATGTGAGTTCTAAAGCATTCTTTTATCCTAGTTAGGAACCCAAAAGTTAGGGTACTACATAACTAGCGGCTGCAGGGAATAGGGAGAGTGAAAGAAACTGGAAAGGTGATGATGTAGGAGATACTATGCACAAATAAATCGTGTTCCCATGTCCTCCGTTTCAAAATGTGTGTTTTTTTCCCCAGTTCCTCTTGAGCTGTAGTAGTTAGGTGGAATAAATTGGCTCAGCTGATGTCAAGGACTCATAAGGGTGTGTGGTACCAATCCAGGCCTGGTGCCAACGCTTTGTGGAAATGGCCTGACACGACTACCAAGAGGATCATCAATCATGCAAAATAAGCCATTACAAATACATTTAATTGTTTTATTCCTTGGCTGGAATTCGGTGCATTTTTTTTTTCAGCCAAAGCTTTTGTGCAATTCACAGCCCTTTCCATATGTCTTTAATTCTTGAGTGCAATTTGGGACACTTTGGCTATTTATGGGGTGTGCGCGTGCACAAATATTTGTGCCTTTAATAAGTGTACAACGCTGAGAACAAAGGCTGACAATCAACAAAGAATGCATGTGGTTATAATCATACCTCGCCCTATTGCTCCACTTCACCTCTTACCTGATTTTACACACACTCACACACACTCACACATTTTTCTTTTTGAGATTATATTCTCCTACTTGCGCAGCATGATGTCCTAGAGCTCTTGCCTCACTATCAGAAGGCTGTGAGTTTGATCCTGGGTAGCATCAGATATTTCTCTCACCTGGCACGTAAAGAAAAATATCTGCTACGAACTCCACACAGGCATCAGGAAGGGCATCCATTCGGTAAATGCTCAGCTCCGTTCAGTTGCTGTGACCCCACCCCGAAGCAAGGGATTACAAGGTTGTTAAAAGGAAAGAAATTATCCTACTTGCCAAGATATTCTTTATTTCTTGATATCGCTCCTGCCTCTGTTGTTACGCATATTTAGTTAAAACATCATTGATTTCTTTTGTCAGAATGATGCTGTCTGGTGTTCTAAACATATGAGACTCTTCCAAATCTGTACAAGTTTAATATCTAAGGGACAGGGGTGGATTCTGGCTGGTTTTATTGCCATTTATTTATTTATTTATTTATTTATTTATTTATTTATTTATTTATTTATTTATTAGACTTATATACCGCTTCATAAGGCTTGCAGTCCTCTCTAAGCAGTTTACAGAGTCAGCATATTGCCCCCACAGTCTGGGTCCTCATTTCACCCACCTCGGAAGGATGGAAGGCTGAGTCAACCTTGAGCCGGTGAGATTTGAACCGCTGAACTGCAGATAACAGTCAGCTGAAGTGGCCTGCAGTACTGCACCCTAACCACTGCACCACCTCGGCTCTCACTCATGTGTGTGCTGGATGGGCACATATGCAGTTCAATTAAAATTGTTCTGCGCATGTGCAGAACTCAAAAACACCACTTCAGGGGTGTGGCAGGCCTAGGTTGCTGTCAGTTTCCGTGAACCAGGCCGCCATTCCACTACCGGTTCCTACCGGACCAGGTGAACCGGTAGGAACCCACTTCTGCTAAGGGAGCTGATGAAGAAGCTGATAACAAATCCATTCTGCCCTTAGAGTTCATGTCAGTAAACAGTAAAATTTAAAAAATTTCTAATGATCCCAAATAAAGCTATAGCATTTTAGTACAGTAATCAGGGGTGGGTTCCTGCCAGTTCTAAGCTCTTCTATGGAAGAGGTTCCACAAATCTACAGGGCCGTTTAGAACCGGTTCCAGCTCCCTCCCCCCCGCCCGTCTGCACATCATCAAGATGAAGAGCGAGAGGAGGAATTCTGGGAGTTGAAGTCCACAAGTCTTAAAACTGTCCAGTTTGAACACCCCTGGGGTTTTTTTCTAAAGGGTTAGGGGTGCAAGGGTCTTGTAACTTTACAGCTTTAAGACTTCCACACTTCAATGCCAGAGTTCCTGAGCCAACATTTTGGTTGCTAAGCAAGAGGGTTGTTAAGTGAGTTTCACCACATTTTACAAGTTGGCCATACCCACCCAGTCACATGGCCGGCAAGCCACTCCCACCCGGTCACATGGCCAGCAAGCCACTCCCACAAAGCAAGCCACACCTACAGAAGAGGTTCTAAAAAAATTTGAAACCCACCACTGACAGTAATATACCCTTAACAAAACGAGGTACAACTTCGGAAACCCCATTCTGTCTCATCAATTCCATTACTAACAGCAATAGTAGAGACAGGACTAATATCTCATAATTTTTCGTATTAGGATTATTGCAGATAATTCTATATCTTTTGTTTCGCATATCCTGGAAAATAGGAAGGAAAGCAAAAAGCCTTGAGTTGCATACAAGCTTCTGTGCTAGCCTGCCATTGAACAACATTATCATCTCCTGCAAGAAGTAACAAAGGTTTTACACTAGATACACCTGAACTCAGCAAGACACCCGCCGTGAAAACAGCAATAGCATTTAGACTTATATACCACTTCATAGTGCTTTACAGCCCTCTCTAAGAGGTTTACAATGTCAGCATATTTCCCCCCCAACAATCTGAGTCCTCATTTTACCGACCTTGGAAGAAAGCTACTGAGAGACAACGGCAAAAATGCATTGGACATCCTCAAGTTTCTAGTCTTCTGCACCATATTGTATCTTCTATTTCCCCCAACCTCTAGCACAGTGTTTCTCAGCCTCAACAACTTTTAAGTTGTGTGAACTTCACTTCCCAGAATTCCCTCTAGCCAGCATGTTGGAATTGAAGTCCGCACATCTGAAAGCTGCTCAGGCTGAGACAGGACAAAGCCAGGTTTGGTTTGGTAATCAAAATTCTAGTGCAACCCTGAAGATGGAAGAGATAAATGAAAGAGGAAGGAGTCTAACCAGAAATTTATTATGAAAATCTAGGGTGCTAGAGAGGTTTGAGGTTTATTCGATTTATATGCCGCCCTTCTCCCAAGGACTCAGGGCGGCGTACAACATTAAAAGAAACACATACTACAAAAGTTAAAAAGAAATTAAATAGGATATCCCCAAACCCAATTAAAATTAACAATGACTCATTTTTTTAAAAGAATGCAAATTAAAATTAACAATAATCAATACTTTGATTTGTTTTGTTCAGGCCAGGCCAGAGACAGGGTGTGAACTACTGTGGACAACTTCTCCATTTTATTAGATTTATTCTCCCTCATCGTTGAGTCAGCAGAAAACTAAATCAGCAAAAAAAAAAAATTGCTCTCCCATTGCTAATATATATCCTGATGCTATTGTTTCTGTCCTGAGAATCTGCCCATCACCTGACTTGCCTTCAAGATAATAGATAACAAAGCCTTTGATGTAGCTGGTGACTCTCCTGGTAATGGAATAACTTTTGTAATACAGTTGACGTAAGCCTCTGTCACTCATGGCCTGAGGACAAGATCAGAACAAATACAAATGAAATTTGTGTTTATAAAATGACAAAAATCAGAACACCAAATACCAGATGGGCAGATATGACTGCGTAGATGACCCTCACTCTGTCAAGAACCTAGAAGTACTCCAGTGGTGGGTTTCAAAAGTTTTTGGAACCTCTTCTGTAGGTGTGGCCTGCTTTCCGGGGCCACTGGTGGAACCTCTTCTAACCGGTTCGGTAGATTTGACAAACCGGTTCTACCGAATAGGTGCGAACTGGTAGGAACCCACCTCTGGAGTATTCATTTCTAATAATCTAAGCCCCAGAGCTTAGCAGCATTGCCAAAAAGGCATTAAAAGTTGTTAACCTAATTTCTTCTCTGTTAATATTGTACTGTAAACTAGGGCATATAAAACCTTTGCCAGACCAATTCTCGAATACAGCTTGAAACCCACACTGCATATCGGACATTAATACAATTGAGCCATTCCAGAGGTATTTCACGAGAAGAGTGCTCCACTTCTCTACTCACAATAGAGTCCCTTATGCCACCAGGCTCGAAATTTTGGGCTTGGACAACCTGGAACTACGCCGCCTACGGTTTGACCGAAGCATAGTACACAAAATTGTCTGCTACAACATCCTGCCTGTCAATGACTACTTCAGCTTCAACCTCAATAATAGATGGGCCAACAAGAGATACAAACTCAAGGTAAACCGCTCCAAACTCGATTGCAGAAAATACGACTTCAGCAACAGAGTGGTCAATGCCTGGAATGCTCTACCTGATTCCATTGTTACATCCTCAAACCCCCACAGCTTCAACCTTAAATTGTCTACCGTGGACCTCACCCCATTCCTAAGAAGTCCGTAAAGGGGGCGTGCATAAGTGCACCAGCATGCCTATCATCCCTGTCTACTCGAGCCAAGGTGGCGCAGTGGTTAGAGTGCAGTATTGCAGCCACTTCAGCTGACTGCTATCTGTAGTTCAGTGGTTCAAATCTCACCGGCTCAAGGTTGACTCAGCCTTCCATCCTTCCGAGGTGGGTAAAATGAGGACCCGGATTGTTGGGGGCAATATGCTGACTCTGTAAACCGCTTAGAGAGGGCTGAAAGCCCTATGAAGCGGTATATAAGTCTAACTGCTATTGCTATAACTGCTATTACTGTCCCCATTTATTTGTACTCATTTCCTTTGTCCATGTTTATACTTATACCTGTTATCTTGTACAGGTTTGACAAACTAAATAAATAAAATAAATAAAGATGAAAGCGACTCCATGCTTAGGGGACAAGGCAGAAACAAGGTGTTGTGATGTTAAGATTAGGTTGTGATTAAGTGCAAGTGGGGAAAACCTCATAGTCCCTAGACCAAAGTGTATTCTTTCATTTTTCCTTAAGACATCATGGGGTGCCACCCTTCTTTTTAATACTCCCTGGAATCTAAAGTCATAAGAGAAGAAACTGTGGAAACAACTGTCTTTACGCCAAAACTAAACATAAAACCGAAATATGCCCTATTTATAAATAGCAGACGTAATAAATGGCTGTATGATTATATGCACCAAGAGAAAGGGAGAGATCAATAATTCAAATGCACGAATGGACCTAGTGCCCAGGAAGATAAATTAAATGTCAATTCAAAACCAATTCTTGATGAGTTTATAATGGTCAGGAGAAGGACTGCGAAGAAAAATTAGCATCAGTAACTCATTTAGAGTGTGCAGCGATTTTTGCCTTAAGGTTGATACAGTTTGATATAGATGATCCTTCCCTACTATTTGCCCTCCAGGTATGTGGAATTACAAACCCAATCATGTCTTTAGCCGACGTGCTGATGGCCAGGCATCTGGAGGGCATCCCGTGAGACTATCCAGGGGGGAAGTCATAGTAGATAGCTAGGTTTTCCTGCTGATCCAGGACGTGGAAACTCTGATACAAACCGGCCTAATCTGCACATGGGAAAAGTCTTTAAGATTTCGCAGATTTCCAAATGTCATAATATAATTCACTGCTTTAAAAGGATTAAAAAGTGTACTTGCAGATTATATTTTATGTTAAAATATCTTTTACAA
Organism: Thamnophis elegans; assembly: GCF_009769535.1. Classification (NCBI taxonomy): domain Eukaryota; kingdom Metazoa; phylum Chordata; class Lepidosauria; order Squamata; family Natricidae; genus Thamnophis; species Thamnophis elegans. The sequence goes on from NC_045548.1 coordinate 5,799,575, forward strand.
CTGCAAAGGTGACATATATTTAGAAAAACCTATTTCATGAAAAATGCATTTGAAAATATTATTAAATATTTACAAATGTGTTTTATATATCCTGATTTCTCTTCGAGCTGCAAAAATCTTTCACACAAACACACACATACACACACATATACACATATAAGCACAGTATGTGTGTGTGTGCGTATGTGTGTGTGTGTGTGTGTGTGTGTGTGTGTATATATGTCTTTTATTTGTGCTAATAAATAAATAAAGGGAGACTAGTATAGATCTAATGGCTTAATGGCTAAGACGTTTGCCTAAGATGCAATACAGCACAGGTTCGAATCCCAGTAAGGGTATGGCTAGCTGATGAGAGCTAAATAGCTTGAAATAGATCTATACTAGTCTCCCTTTATTTATTTATCAGCACAAATAAAAAACACAAATATAACAAAGGCAACAGTAAAAATATTGGGTTTCTGTCGTGATGGACTCTTGTGACGAGCCGATTGACAGATGATGGAAGCAGTTGGCTTCCTCCCATAATTGAGGCTTACCAGGGGTTGTGACTCTAAATACATACATATATACATACATACATATACATACACACACACACACACACATACAGAAAGAGAGAGAGAAAGAGAAAGAATTTGTTTCTTCATGCACATTAATGTGCAAACAAGATAAAATTGAATTATGAATAAGCACATGTGAAAACAAGTTAGGTGTGAAACAAACTGACCAATCTATTTCCATCATAATGCAAGTTCTTCTGTGAATTTTCATCAGCATAACATTAACCCGATTATTTGCAGAAGTGAAAGAAGTATTGGAAATAATACATCCAGAGCCTTCATAGCACCCAATTAAATATAACACAGATGTTTTTCAAAAAGAGCCACCTATTTCATTCAGCTACGAATCACATGTTAAGTAATCAACAAATGATCAATTCAGTCTGGGGAAAAACTTTACAAAAAGCATCATAGATTGCTATGAATGCATGGTAAGGATTCCCATAAAATGTAGCCATGAATATATCAGACAAATTCATGGAGAGCAGAAATATAAATAGTTCCTATTCATGACTATTAAATGGAACTTCCTTCATCAGTGTCAGGATAACGATGGTTGCAGACAAATTAAAGAAATGCCATTTCTTCCCGCCCTGCTCCAGCATGTCTCTAAAGCAGGGGTACCAGTGGTGGGATTCAGCCAGTTCGCACCTATTCAGGAGAACCGGTTGGTAATTTTCTAAGCAGTTCGGAGAACCGATTGTTGGAGGAAATCTCATTTTGGTTTTTCCCCACTTTACAGGGCTAATCCTGTAAGGAAGACAGGAAGGAAACATTCTAGTGTTGTTTCTAGCCTGATCTTTATTGCCCCACTTACAGAAACTGCCTCTCCAGTTAACCCTTATGACATTGTAACAACTAAGGCGAAGTGCCCATCGACCTGAGTGACATTGACTTGGTCACACCCACATGATCACATGACCACCGAGCCCCACCTACCTACCCAGCTGGTCATTAGGGCAGAGAACTGGTTGGTAAATTATTTGAATCCCACCACTGAGCGGTATCCAACCCTCTTATTCATGGACTGGTACCAGTCCGTGGCCTGTTAGGAATCAGGCCACCCCATTGGCAGGAGAGTGAGCAAACCTTGATCTGAACATTCACAGGATGGAAGCTGCACAGAAAATATCTCCCGTCTGGTCCATGGAAAAATTGTTTTCCACAAAACCGGCCCCTGTTGCCAGAAAGATCAGGGCCCACTGCTCTAAAGGTATTTAGAGCACTCAAAAATTAACATACAAAATTATAAAAGTGGTTAATCCTAACAGTAGGATGGCTTTAACCTTCAATTCAATCTTGATTTCCCCTTGCAACTGCCTGGGCAATCCATGCGGTTTTATGGCATGATTTATAGTAGTGGTTTGCCATTTGATATTCTTGTTAGGGCTGAGAATGAGTGACTGGCCCAGTCACCCAACTGGCTTTGTGTCCCTAACCCTAACCCTAACCTCACCACATATCACTGGTTCAATACCACCTCTGATCTTGGCAGTATTTCTTAAAATTGTGCTTTTCCATTCCCCACTTTTAAAAATTATGGAAGACCGCAAAGAGTTTTCATTTGCAGATCTTATACATTATCAATATTCACCATATTAAAAATTAAAATAATGCTGGCATAGGATATTTATTTATTGAATAATGTAAAAATAACAATATTAAACATATTTTATTTATTTATTTATTTGGAAAATTTATATTGCAATCTACTCGCTCATGGTGACTCAAGGCAGCTTACAGGAAAAAAAACACATTATAAAAGAAATAAAAATAATTAAAAAACAAAAAATAGTAAAACAATAAAATAATTGCGCCCCCACCCCCACCCCGGCCACAACACACACTCATATCAGCCATTTAAGTGGGCTCCATCCCACTCTGGGTTCCCCGATTATTATTAGATATGAACACAAATATTTTTAATTTAAAAAGACTATATTTTTAACGAATAAATTATAATGAGAATGCTTGCATACATCTTAAACCTCTGGCAAATAATTTTGGCTTCCTGAATCCCTGGGTGGGTGTTGGGGGACACTTTAAGATCTGCATGATTTGCATGATAAATGACCCTGTTTTCCCACTGTAACCATAGGCTTTTACAAGATAAAAAGAGAGACAATAAATAATAAATAAATAACAAGAACAGGCACTAGTTGGCACTTACCTATAAGATATTCAATCCAGAATTGGTCCTTGTCTGGATCGTATGCACGATTGAATACAATCTGAATATGGAAACTCTGTCCTCGGCGCACAATCAGTTTGAAATTGTAGTATTTGTCTGTGTGGTGCTCCTTCTTATTAATTTCATATTCACGGCTGAATACAAGGACTTCTTCGACTTCCAGAATACCTTCACGTAAACAGAGATAGAAAACATGTTTTAAAGCCAGCATAGCCATTTCCCCACAATTAATTCCATTTGCTTAATGTATTTCACGGAAAATTCATACTTATGTCAGCAAGCAATTTCTCTGCATTTGAATAGACCATTGGATTGTGAGGTAAAGAATTTTGCTCAAATATCTGAGGATAAATGAGAGTAGCTACCTTGTGAGAAAAGGTGGAGATACTTTAAAAATCTATACTTTTATCATTTTAGATAAGACAAAGACCTTCCTCTTTATTTCCTAAATTATCCTTCGTATTAAAGCACAAAAAATCCCACCCTTGACTTGTTAAAGAATAAACAAGAATAAACAAGCCAATCTAGCTACCAATTTTGTGATAATTTCCTACATTTTTAATAGTCTGAACCAAGGGACATGTCAGATTTTATAAAGCTGATGTTAAGACTTCACTAAAAAAACCTCTGACAGTTAACTATTATGATTATTTTTCCCCCTCTATCATTGATTGAAGTAATACAAATTAAATCCAGGAAACTGGTGTTATGGAATATTATATTTAGCTTCGAATTTGTCAGTTTTGGACTTGCTACTTCTATTTTAACTTATTTATTTTTCATACTCAACTAATATGTTATGCTTGCTACATTGTGAAGATCTATGTCATAATCAAAACTAAATTGAGCTGAATTTAGCAATCACTCCCATTTACTATACAACGAAGGGAGCATCTCAGATAATATATATGGTTGAAATACCAGTATAAATTAAGAATTCCAGCAGTGCTCAGTTTCTTACAATCTATAGTATATGTTTCTACGTATTTGGAAAAGAGGTTACTTTTCCACCTTGTTTAATATTTAAAAACAGCATTCAATAAACATATTAATCATGATTATTTAAGTTATTTGGATGTTGTGTCAGGCCCTGTGATTTGGAACAGTGAACATTACTTTTCTTCTCGGTATTCTTTTAAAGAAACATTCAAACATTCAGCATTCAAACATGATATATATTAGCTGCTGTTGGGATATTTATTTTTATTTGGCTGAAAATATGACCCTGGCTTGAAAAGGATATTTTATTTATTAACATGGCTCTTAGATCCCACATTCTTTAAAATGTTCTCTGGCTTAATGAGTGTTCATATTAGGTCTTTAATTTAGTATTAGCAGGCTTCCAAAATCCTGTTTTGAACAAAAACTTCTCAGTTTCATCGGCTTTTTTACTTAAGACACCCAGTTGACAAATGTTCTTCCAAGTGACTGTCCTGTGATGTTGGAAGAAATCATGAGATCTGAAGTTTTATTTTGAAGAATGAATGAATGTAGCAAATTTCTAAACCTCATGACACAGGGTGGGAGCGAGCAGAACTACACAACTGATTTCTGCAATTTTGGCAGCCAATACATATGAAATTGTACACACATGTGTTTTATGAGGTCCTTGGTGTTCTCTGAGCTTGGTTGTCGGCTTGCAGATGTTCTCCAACTAAATAACATTATGTAATCTACCCAACTAGATATACCCAACTAGATATGTTTGCAAGTCCACAATCAAGCTCAGACAACACCAAGGCAGAGGGGGGTTCCTACAGGTTCGCACCAGTTCAGTAGAACTGGTTCATCAAATCTACCCAACCGGTTAGAAGAGGTTCCACCAAATATCATCCCCAAGAAAACATAAACTGGGATTTGAAAGAGACACCTATAACAATAGAAAAAGAAAGGAAAGGAAGAAGGAAGGAAAGGAGGGGAGGAAGGAAGTAGAGAATGGAGGGACGAAGGAAGGGAAAGGAGTGGAGGGTGGAAGGGAGTGAAAGAGAAGGAGAGATAGTAGGAAAGAAAGAGGAAGAGCATAGGAGAGATAAGGGAAGAAGAAAGAGGTAAGGAGAGGTGGGTGGGAGGGAGAGAAAGAGAAGAGAGGAGGGAGGGAGGGAGAGAAAGAGAAGGAGAGATAGTAGGAAAGGAAGAGGAAGAGTGGAGGAGAGGTAAGGGAGGAAGGAAGAGGTAAGGAGAGGTGGGTGGGAGGGAGAGAAAGAGAAGGAGAGGAGGGATGAAGAGAGAAAAAGAGAAGGAGAGAGGGTAGGAAGGAGAAGAAAGAGGTAGGAGTAGGGGAGAGGTAAGGGAAGGAAGAAGAGGAAGGAGAGGAGGAAGGAAGGAAGTAGACAAGGGAGGGAGGGAGAAAAGAAAAGAAAGGGAAAATAAAGTGGTATCATAACAGACGCTAGGGATGGTAAACAAAGCAATCCAAACTGTGCCTTATAACCTTTTAAATGGAAGAACAATAGTACAAGAATGGCAAAGAAAAAGAAATACTATGTGAATGTATACCTATAACTGTATGTAAGAGAATAATTGACAGTAAAAATATAAAGCACAATATAGGTAAATAATACTTGGCCATAAGTAGCTAAGTATAAATAAATAAAGAATTGTATATAAAAATGGATAACGAATAAGGAGATTATGAACGCAAGATAGAAATGTATAGAAGGGAAAACACTCGCTGCAAAGAAACCGATTCGGAACTGCTGTATGATATACGATGGAACTTCTTGTTCCTATGTTGTTTTTACGTCATGTGTTTGTTTCTGTTGATGTGCTTATGTGTTTAAAATAAAAATTAATACATTAAAAAAAAGAGAAGAAGAGGTTCCACCAGTGAACCCGGAAAGCAGGCCACACCTACAGAAGAGGTTCCAAAGTTTTTGGGAAACCCACCACTGCACCAAGGACTCCACAGTTCAACCTTGAGCGACATAAATTCTCTTCTATTGGACACAAATTTTGCCAGGCCTGTTTTCCACAAAAACAGGCACAAACGAAATACATTTGGTATTGGGAAAGTGGGGGGGGGGAGGGGTGTTCTTAAAAGCTACAGGAACTGCTGATTTATCTAACGCAACTAGTATAACTGCTGCAGTCCTTATTAACAGCTCTTCTCAGCTTTTTCCCCCATTCCCAACTACAGAACACCAGACTTCTGACCTTAAAGGAAGCCTCATCAATGATGCAGACCCTTTGAAGACAGATAATGCAGCCCGGAGGCAATCCTACCACTTCCAAATTAAATTTTAATTCAACAGCTGAGCGCCCTTATTGTAATGTTGAAGCCGAGTCCTGTGGTTAGTCTAGGAAAATATACCGCTTTCCATGCCATTGGCCATTGCAAAAAAACACTTTAATAAGGCTCCTCTTTAGACAGACTAAAGAACCTGACGACAGCAGCTCCCAAAGGATTAATCACCCAGGATCATTCTAATTAAGCCATGTTGCAAGCTGGTTTGGGCTTTATAACACATATCACCAGTAGATATTTCCACCCTGCCAAAATGTAATTTAAACTGTGTCCTGCTGCCTCAAGTAGTATATGAATCAAATCACAAGAGAGAGGAGCCCTTTATTTTCCTGAAGCATGGTAATCCTCAATTATGCCAAAATCTCTCCAATTTAAAGCCTCAGTTGCTAATACCAAGGTTACATTCTGACTTATATTTGGAAATACATAGCAGTGCGGTAGGAGAAGGAATACCAGGTACAGCTTTAGGATTTTACATTTAGAAACAGCTTCCCCGTCTCGGCACAGCTTCCCAAATCTCTCTCACATGATGTTCCTCAAGCAGAGGTGGGTTCCTACCAGTTCGCACCTATTCAGTAGAACCGGTTCGTCAAATCTACCGAACCGGTTAGAAGAGGTTCCACCAGTTCACCCAGAAAGCAGGCCACACCTACAGAAGAGGTTCCAAAATGTTTTGAAACCCACCACTGGTCCTTGGATATGATTATTCTACACTATCATGCTCCTATTTATAAAACTCAGTGCCTCTGTGAAAGGTAAGGATGACTCCTGCGTTTGTGGTGCAATCAGAACGTTGCGTGTGTTGAAGTTGTTTTAACGCAAACCAAAGATGCCTTTTGAAAAACAAGTTGACATCCTATTCTTATGCATGCCAGTGCTGTGTGTGAGGGAATTTAAGGTGGTTCTGACAAGTGTCGTCGGCATCTTCATATCCGGTCACATGGGCGGCAAGCCACTCCCATCCAGTCACATGGGTGGCAAGCCACTCCCACAAAGGAGGCCACACCCACAGAGTAGGTTCGAACAATTTTTGAAACCCACCACTGTCCTCAAGCTACATAAATGTAGAAGAACACTAGGTGGCAGGAAACAATGTTTTCTGAATATCTGGGCCTCTAGATTTTTGCAGTCCACGTATGAGATATAGTGAGGAGAGGGTGAAGGGAGACTTTGTGAATAAAAAGAAGGACTAAGGGTGACGTGACAGCAGCGTTCTGCAAAAGATCAAAGGATGGACGAGACGTGAGGCAGCTGAGGTAAATTGAACAGCGGTTTATTGTTAAACAGAACAAGAACTATGTACAGGCAGAATTCAGCACCTCGCCCTGCTTGACAGCTATTTATACGGAAGCTGTCAAGCAGGGCGGCCAATGGGAGTGCTTCTGGCAGCCCGCGCTCAGCCACCCGCGCTTTAGCCAATCAGGCACAGCTTGGCTGTTGCCGGCCGTCAGTTGTAAGTCGAGGACCTGCGGCCGGTCGTACGTTGAGGACTTTAGGACCGGTCGCAGGTCGAGGACTTAGCATGTTCCAATATCTCAGTTTTGCCACAAAGAAGAGGGAGTCAAGGGTAGGAGAAGAAGCAATGGATGGAAACTAATCAAGGAGAGAAGCAACCTAAAATTAAAAAGAAATCTCCTAACAGTTAGAACAATTAATCAGTGGAACCGAAGTTGCCTCCAGAAGTTGTGAATTCTCCAACACTGGAAGTTTTTAAGAAGAGATTGGACAACCATTTGTCTGAAATGGTATAGGGTTTCCTGCCTAGGCAGGGGGTTGGACTAGAAGACCTCCAAGGTCCCTTCCAACCTATTCTATTCTATTCATGTAAAAATGTAAAATGCTGTTGGATATGAAGACACAGTGGCATTCTAAAAAAAGAAAGAAAGCAAAGATGAGGAATACGCAGACAATTTTCTCAAAAGAGAGAAGTAAGAATTGATGTGCTTCAGAGATTTATTTTGGAATCTTGCTTAAGGTTACTTTTAAATATTCTTCACTTAGTCATAAGTGGTGGGCCAGCCAAATTTGTGGAATAAAGTACCCAAATGTGGCTAGAAGCACTCCAGAAGAATCTACTATCAGTGGGTGATTGGTCAACCAAATTGCAAATGAAATTTTATATAAGTAAATGTAAAGCTGTGAACCCCTCTCCCAAAGGTCTGATAGTTTATATGCTATTTATAACTAATATCCCAAAGATTTAGGAAAACATAATGGAGATTTCAATGCCAGCTCAGGGTATAGCCAATTCCATCCTAGAAATCACAAGGAAGGGAAATGGAAATGAAGCTTCCAACATTGTAATGAATTTAAACATCTCTATTGTTATATCTGCACCTGTAATGCCCTTATATAAATAGCAATAGCAGTTAGACTTATATACCGCTTCATAGGGCTTTCAGCCCTCTCTAAGCGGTTTACAGAGTCAGCATATTGCCCCCAACAACAATCTGGGTCCTCATTTCACCCACCTCGGAAGGATGGAAGGCTGAGTCAACCTTGAGCCGGTGAGATTAGAACCGCCGAACTGCAGATAACAGTCAGCTGAAGTGGCCTGCAGTACTGCACCCTAACCCCTGCGCCACCTCGGCTCTTATAAATCTACCGAGCAACTCATTATTATTTCGAAAAGGATATAAAGCAGTTGGAAATAGTATTGGGGAGGAAAAACAAAGTTCTCAGGAGGGGCAAGTTCCTTTACCTTGAGAAAACGCTAGCAAATTTGGGACTCTTAGGTGGGAAGAATGGTGGTTGAGCCCTGATTGAGGTGTACCGCTTTGCCCTCAAAAGACAAGAATCAGCAGTCATCCAATAAAGTTGATTAGAAAGAGATTTAGAGAAGCCCTAAGAAAATGCGGTAACAATTTCTGCCATACATTATCAAAAGAGGTAGTGCTGGCTGTTAATTTGTATGTTTTTTTTAAAAGGGGGAGTTGGATAGATTTATGGACAGTTGTATACAGGACTACTAATCTTGGAGATTCAATATTATCTGAAGGTTATGAGCAACACACCTTCCAAATTCATTTTCAGGAGAACACCTGAACAGGAGAATGTTTCTACCATCTAATTATGAGCACTCCAGAGGTATCTGAAGTTCTGGGCTGTTGTAGAAGCAAAAATTACTTTATTTAGATATATTGCCTGCTTGGTTTCGTAATATTACTGCTAGCATCATCTTTATTAATGCTGGATAAAGATGGGTATTGGCCTGCTTCAGCCGATTATTCTGATATTCTTATATTTTCCTATTCACTTGTCTTTTTTTTTTTTTTAATCTGAGGCAGAATTAGTGTTCAAAGGTTACAAATTTCTTAATACTTCTGCTGATATTGCAAAAAAAACCACAAATACTTTTGCTGATTTTCATGTCACACCGAGCAGCGTGGCATCCGAGAACTTGCATCACATAACCTCAAAAAGTAATGATTAATCTGCCTTCAACTGTACATGGATTTCACAATAATGCAGGCAGAGTGCTAAGGTCTTTTTTTTTTTCCCCCAACAAACAATATTTTAGGAACTAATCAGCCAAATGAACTCTTAGCACGGATCCATTAGTTGCCACAAGAAACCCTGCCCAAATCGAGTTCCGGAGGAACAATAATTTTTGCCTTCCTCTATACTCTTTCCAAAAAGAACGTTCACTTTAATCTGTGAACATTACCCCATTACAGAAAAAAAGCGATTATATTTTAGACTATGAAATATTTCTCCTTTCTGTTAAATTTGCAAATGTCATGTTATCAAGACATTTGTCCAAGAGCCAAGGTGGCGCAGTGGTTAAATGCAGCACTGCAGGCTACTGCTAGATCAGCAGGTCAGCGGTTCAAATCTCACCGGCTCAGGGTTGACTCAGCCTTCCATCCTTCCGAGGTGGGTAAAATGAGGACCCAGATTGTTGGGGGCAATATGCTGACTCTCTGTAAACCGCTTAGAGAGACCTGAAAGGCCTATGAAGCGGTATATAAGTCTACTGCTATTGCTATTGCTAGCCAAGAGGTAAGAATTCTTGAAACAAGAATTATTGATGGAAATCCCCTTCATACATTCTAGCACAGGGAATGTCAAAGTTGCGTCCTCACAGCACAGCAGCATCACGGGGAGCATTGCGTATTTCCCCCACCCTTTGGTAAATGGGGCGTGGGTGAGGCCAGCGGTTCCACCACAAAACCGCGTTCGACTAAAGGGCGCTCGACGAAACCGCGTAGCTGACGTCATCACAGCGCGACAACAGCGCGGAGAAAAAAGCACGCTGTAAACGCTAAACCTAAAATTAACCCCTAAACCTAAACCTAAACCCCCTAAACCTAATCCTAAACCTAACCCTAAACCTAACCCTTAACCTAACCCTAACCCTAACCCTAAACCTAACCCTAACCCTTAACCTAACCCTAAATCTAACCCTAACCCTAACCCTAAACCTAACCCTTACCTTAACTTGAATCGGCTTGCTTTCAAAGCGCTATTTAAAGAGCCCTTCTTTCTCCGCGCTCGCTGTTGTCGCCCTGCTCATGACGTCAGCGACGCGGTTTAATCGGGCGCGTTTTAGTCGAGCACAGTTTTGTCGTGCCACGGAGGCCAGCGCGTGACACATCTGGCCTGCGGCCCTCAAATTTGACAGCCCTGTTCTAGCAGAAGCACAAGGACTGAACTGTATCTAAAGAACTAAGCTTCCCATAAGGACTTCCTTGCCCCCATGTCTCATTTTTCCACATCTTTCTACTTAGCAATTCCTAAACATCCAGATTTGACCAGAAGAACACCAGCAAACAGTCTAGAAAAGCATGTCATCCATTTTCACTGTGCCTAACAATGTGTCAGTAGCTGTAAGGAAAAACTCCTGCACCGTGTCCCTGGCTGTCCATGAGGCATCTGCCCTTGACATGTTAACCAGTTCCTTGGACAAAGGAACCTGGAGGTCACCGACCATATCAAGAATGCATTCAGCACAGCTTTCCCAATGGACCAACTCCCTGTGAGAGGCCACATCTCCATGGCAGCAGATTCTCTTTAATATTACACCCCCACTGCTTCTTCATACCGGGACCATCTGCTCACTTCACTCTCTTGTACATATGCCAGCAACCAATTTACAACAACCCCGACAAGATTGTTGTTAATTTATGTGAGGGACTCCTCCTGGGATTTCTACCAGAATGATAGCCATGTTTGAAATGATCTCTGGATGTACGTGTGTGTCTGCCAATGCATATATGCGCATGCACAACAGTGGACATTCACAAAGCACACTTAGATAAGTTTGAATGAATTAAAGGTAGAGGAAATTAATGACGAGCAATACTTTTCAGAGTCATGTTTCGGTCCCTTGAGCAAAATGAAAACTGAATTGGGCAATCTCAAAGGCCGACAACTCTATTTGGAGACGAGAGCTGTTTCTGTTTTCTCAACCTTCTATTGAAATGGCAAATGGACATCTCATTTTGAAGGCTTCGTCTTCCAAGAACATTAAAACTGAAAAAAAATCATTTTAGGCAATTTTAGCATGAATTTACAGGTGTAAAGAAATAATAGGCTATTTGCAATAGCAATAGCAATAGCAATAGCAGTAGACTTATATACCGCTTCATAGGGCTTTCAGCCCTCTCTAAGCGGTTTACAGAGAGTCAGCATATTGCCCCCAACAATCCGGGTCCTCATTTTACCCACCTCGGAAGGATGGAAGGCTGAGTCAACCCTGAGCCGGTGAGATTTGAACCGCTGAACTGCTGATCTAGCAGTAGCCTGCAGTGCTGCATTTAACCACTGCGCCACCTTGGCTCAATAGGTTGGCATCAATGAAAAAATTGTTCCCAATTCAAATAGATCTTTCAAAGGATGGATTTTTCTCTCAAATAGAGCACACACACACACCAAAAAAGCAGAAACCACTCCTGTAAAAACATTGCAATTGCCCTTCGATGCTGTTTTTTTTTTCAAATTAATGCTAATCAAATACAAATTTATTGAATAGCAAGTTTACCTCAAGTTTACTTGAGAGACCGCCTGCTGCCAATTACCTCCCAAAGACCCATTAGATCACACAGGGTCGGCCTCCTCCGGGTCCCGTCTACCAGCCAATGCCATCTGGCTACTACCCGGGGGAGGGCCTTCTCTGTGGCAGCTCCAGCCCTTTGGAATGAACTCCTCGCAGAGATTCGGACCCTCTCCAGGCCTTCCGAAAAGCCGTTAAAACCTGGCTGTGTCGGCAGGCCTGGGGTTGATGAGTTCCCTTCCCCTCTCGATCTGTGTGGCTGTGTGGTTGTTGGCTATTTTAAACGCTTGTATTGTACTTTTGTGTTCCCTTTCCCCCTTGAGTTGTTCACCGCCCTGAGTCCCCCTGGGAATGGGGCGGCATATAAATAAAACAAATCTCAATCTCTTCCATAACCTTAGCTTTGGAAATTGTATGAAACAGCCAAAGTTCAAATATAATCTTGTGTATTATTATGTATCGTTGCTTAACTTTAGGTACAATATCTTCAATCTCAAGTTCTTGACTTTAAAAGGAGCATAAATATGAATAGTTTTCACCAGCTGTCATAATCACGAATCCATCAAGGACTTTTAAAGTAAAGATATGGAGACATAAACAACTCAAATTAAGGTGGAACCTTCGGGGGATGGAAAATAACAGGCGTCATGAGATGATAGCAGAGATTTTCTGATGAAATAACCAAGAGCCAGCTACCCCCCCCCAAAAAAAAAGCAGTGTTTCTAAGGTGCTCGAAATGAAAAGTTTTGTTAATGTGATTCTTAAGTATCTCCAAGAAGCCTGGCTTAAATCTGTTGCATGCTTCTGCGAACTATCTATATTATTGCCTGAAGTACTTTCCTGGCAGTGAAGTATCCTCACTTCTTTGGGATTGCCCCCAATGACTAAGGCTGGTTCCTTAATCTCCCCTAGATAAAAAAGGTCTTCAGAACTGGGCTGCAACTTTTATCTTTCCAACCTCTTGGCATTGCTGCATTTTCAAGTGCTCCTTAGCTTTGTCTCTGACCTGCATCACTTAGCTCCAATTCTTAAGTCCAATTCCTTCCAACTGGTACATATCATTCAATTTTATTGCGGTTGCCAGTGGACAAAGGTCATATTGCTCCGTGTCTCCAAATAGCCTGCTGTGGCTAGGTTTATTGCCCTGTTAATCTTCCATTTCATCTGCTGCTCGGGGCAGTTGGGAGAGAGGATAGACGAGTGGTCTCAGACAGTGGTGGATTTCAAAAATTGTTTGAACCTACTCTGTGGGTGTGGCTTCCTTTGTGGGAGTGGCTTGCTGCCCATGTGACCGGATGGGAGTGGCTTGCCGCCCATGTGACTGGATATGAAGATGCCGACGACACTTGTCAGAACCACCTTAAACTACCTCACACATAGCACTGGCATGCATAAGAATAGGATGTAAACTTGTTTTTTAAAAGGCATCTTTGGTTTGCGTTAAAACAACTTCAACACACGCAATGTTCTGATTGCCCTGGGCCGAGAGTCTTGGATGACAGCCTCTCATGTTCTTGCAGTTTCTCATCTGAATTACTACAACACACTCAGAGGTGGGTTCCTACCAGTTCGCACCTATTTGGTAGAACCGGTTCGTCAAATCTACCGAACCGGTTAGAAGAGGTTCCCCCAGTGGACCCGGAAAGCAGGCCACACCTACAGAAGAGGTTCCAAAATGTTTTGAAACCCACCACTGGTCCTTGGATATGATTATTCTACACTATCATGCTCCTATTTATAAAACTCAGTGCCTCTGTGAAAGGTGAGGATGACTACTGCGTTTGTGGTGCAATCGGAACATTGCGTGTGTTGAAGTTGTTTTAACACAAACCAAAGATGCCTTTTAAAAAACAAGTTTGCATCATATTCTTATGCATGCCAGTGCTGTGTGTAAGATAATTTAAGGTGGTTCTGACAAGTGTCGTTGGCATCTTCATATCCGGTCACATGGGCGGAAAGCCACTCCCATCCAGTCACATGGGTGGCAAGCCACTCCCACAAAGGAGGCCACACCCACAGAGTAGTTCCAAAAAATTTTTGAAACCCACCACTGCTGGAATGTCTAGTAGGCTTTGGTAGAGAATAGGAAGAGAGATTTTGGTAATAGGAGAGCATCAAACATACAGAAGGGTTGTTGGCACCATGGGAAAAGCAAGAGAATGTCCATTCTTTCCCCAGTAAATAAATCAATATTAAGGGTGTGTTAAACCTGAAAGGCAAGCTAATTGCTAATTAAAAAAAACCCAATTAATTGTGCTGATTTTAAAAAGAAATACGTGTTAAATGTCAGGATTTTAGACTTGTCTTCCACAATGGCTACTTGCTTTGATAGAGATGACACAAGATCTAGCTTTCTTCTAGGATCTCCTGCCTCTGAAATTTTGGGACAGCCAAGTTCAAGACGAGGGCATGAGTGTCTGAATTTCGATATTTTACAACAGTATGGGCGAAGTGAAGAAAAAATTCTCAGGTGTATTGATTAGTTCTAAACCGTGTGGTTAGACATACCTTCTCTCTTAAATCCCCTTGGCACCACACCAATTGTCTCTACTTCAGGAACTTCATCTTCTTCTGCATTGGAAACATTAGGTGGAACAGCCCTCCGTCCACTCAAGACAGGAGGAGTTTTCTTAGTTGGTTCTGACATTGTAGTTATCTCACTGATGCCTCCCCTACATCAAGGAAGCAAAGAGGAAAAAAGTTAATGCGAACAAGCCATCACTACACTAAGCTGATCATGGTATTGCCCGTGTGTGTGTGTGTGTGTGTAGAAAAATAGATACAATACAATAGTTGGAAGGGATCTCGGAGGTCTTCTAGTCCAACCCCCCTACCTAGGCAGGGAACCCTACACCACAAATGGTTATCTAACATCTTCTTAAAGACTTCCAGTGTTGGGACATTCACAACTTCTGGAGTCAAGTTGTTCAACTGATTAATTGTTCTCACTGTCAGGAAATTTCTCCTTAGTTCTAAGTTGCTTCTCTCCTTGATTAGTTTCCACCCATTGCTTCTTGTTCTACCCTCAGGTGCCTTGGAGAATGCAAGCTAATGTCACAAAAACATCCCAAAACATTTCTCTTATATAGATATATGACAAAAAAGCTAAGAAAAGAACATTGTCAATTTACTAATAATATCCGGAATATTCATTTTTAAAAAAAAAAAAAAGTATGCAACTTTAAAATAAAATAAAAAAACTAAGCATGCTATCTCTTTGGTCCTATACAAACTACCAGGAAAAAAATGTACAGGAAATTCACTGGATTTCACAATTCCTGGGTCAATTCTGGTATGTATATTGAGGCTTCCTGAAAATGCTTTCAACAATTTATTACAGCTTGCTCATAAAATATGTTCTCCAAACTCAACTGTTCCCAAGCACCAGTTCAAGCAATCATGCAAAATATTGTTTTCCCCGTAATTAATAGACTATGAAATCAATCAATTAGAATGAATTCTAAGGAATATACCTTGTCTTAGAAGTTGTGTGTCTTGTTTCTCCTCAGTTTCACAAATAGAGCAAGCTCTATCCAAATGTAGGCTTGAGCAAAGGCTATATATGGTCTCTTCTACCCCCACCACGCCCTTCCTCCATCCCCCTCCCTTCATGCCTGCAACATGACAGTCATCATAAAACAAGAGGAGAGTTGTCTCTGCTCCTCTTCTCTATTTTTAAAAATATTTTTATTGAACGTTTTAATAGCAATAATAAGAACTCCTACAAACTAAAAGAGAAACAAGAAAAATGAAAGAAAAAGGTAAACGTGCAATAAGAAAAGGTATAGAAGAAAGTAGGAAAAAGGAAAAAAAATTTAAAGTGGCTTGTGAAACTCTTCACAGCAGTTATAAGTACAATTATATTTTAACCTTTCTCACTAAAGTAACACCATGTCTCTCTTCTTTCTACAATCATTCCTAAGCATAACACTATCAATGAAAAGTACACTTTTTAAAAAAAAAATTACAGAAAAAATCCATAAGAAATTTCCAGCCACCAATAAATATAGATATTGTCCTTTCTCTAATCAAAGAAATTAGTTTGTCATTTCAGTAAGTCCTGTCAATTTTATCAAGCGTTCCTCCACGCTAGCTGATGCCGAATCTTTTCACCTTTGTGCATTTAATAATCTTGCCACAGTACAGAACGATATATTGAAATAAATGTTCATGGCTTTTTTCTATCCCTTTATTCATCAACCCTAAATGGAAAAGTTATGGATTCGATTGAATATTAATCTGTTCCACTTCTCTTATTAGCTTTTCTCCATCTGATTCTCATTTGAGAGGCAAATTAATACTAATCATTTAAAGGGTTATATAGAGACTGAAAGATGGAAAATATAACGACATTGGAATATAATTATAAACTATAATAAACAACAGGCTTTCTCAGCCTTTAGAACAGTCTGCGTATCTGTACTGGACATGCAACCTAAATATCATAAGATGATCCCAAACAAGATTATGAAAATGCAAAAGTGTTTTTAACTCAAACCAGAACTGGATTCAGAGAAAAAGTTCAAAGAGGCAACTACAGATATGAGACAACGGATGGAGTCTGAAATATATATTTTAACCAGCTCTTGGAAATTCAACTAAAGCTCTCTTTTAATCATCTGGGTGTGAAAGTCATATAGTACAGGGTTTGCATTTAAAGATGCATTTTACGGTTCACCGACAAATGCGCGCCGACAAAAGCACGCCATCAACAAACAATGGGAAAACAATGCAATAACCCTAACCCCAACCCCAACCCCAACCCCAACCCCAACCCTAACCCTAACCCTAACCCTAACCCTAACCCTAACCCTAACCCTAACCCTAACCCTTATCTTAACCCTAATCGCGCTTTTGTTTACTAAATAAGTAAATAAATAACCCTAACCCTAGCCCTAACCCTAACCCTTACCCTTACCCTAACCCTAACCCTAACCCTTACCCTTACCCTAACCCTAACCCTAACCCTAACCCTAACCCTAACCCTAACCCTAACCCTAACCCTTACCCTTACCCTTACCCTTACCCTAACCCTTACCCTTACCCTAACCCTAACCCTAACCCTTACCCTTACCCTAACCCTAACCCTTACCCTTACCCTAACCCTAACCCTAACCCTTACCCTTACCCTTACCCTTACCCTAACCCTTACCCTTACCCTAACCCTTACCTTAATCCTAATCACGCTTTTGTGGGCGCGCATTTGTCGGCGCCCTTTTGTGGGCGCGATTTCTAACTCGCGGTTTTCTCGGCGCGCTTTTCTCAGCGCGATTTTGTCGAGCGCGCATTTGACGGGTCACGGCATTTTACATGCAAACTTTTTTGATCTCCCACTGTCTTGGCAGATGATAAAGATTGTGGCTTTGCATACGGCAGTCTCTAAGTTTTGCCTAGTGCTTCCCTTGATTCTTTTGGTGTCACATACAGATTTTAAAAATCTAGGCTTTTAAATATCTGATGACCAATTTCTTCTACCTTGGTAGGAAGTTGAGAGAAAATGCTGTAACACAGCTGTCTCTAAATCTTCCCAGTTCACAGACAGCAAGATTAGAAAACAAAGATCCACAGAATCTATTTCCTTTTTTTAAAAATTTTCTTTCCCCTCATATTGGTTGCAACAACAAAATAATCAGCTAGTTCTCCAAACTCCCCAGCACTAGGTATTTGGAGGTTTATATTATCCTGTAAAGATTTTTTGAAGAGCAAGATCATAATGGCTCACTGAAACAATAGTAAGGAAGATGCCATTTTAACTCTAGGGGTATAGTATTCCAAAGGAGGGAAGCCAACATGAAGAAGTCTCCCCCTAATTCCTGATGTTACTCTTTAGGGGCAGAGACTACAACAAGTCAGAAATGGTCAACTTCAGTAGCTTCACTAGATAAACCAGTTCATGAAATCAATTCCATAGTACGTTTACGATTATCTTGATTGAGATAGGCTGCAACATCATATTCTTGCAAGTCTGCCTATGTTGTACCTCCTCCTCTTCTTATCGTTCAGTGAATTAGGAAAGTGTCTATATGAGTGATTTCTGAACATCATTTGGATGTTCTGAACTTTAGCAATAACGCTTAGATTTACCCTGTTTTCCCAAAAATAAGACCTCCCTGATAATAAGCCCAATCGGGCTTTTGAGCACATGTGCTAAAATAAGACCTCCCAAAAAAATAAGCCCTCCCCAAAAATATTGCAACACAACAGCAACCATCAGGTAACCTTGCTCGCCGCCGCCTGGACCTCAAAAATAATAAGACCTCCCCAAAAATAAGGCCAATCACTTATTTCGGGTGTCAAAAGAAAATAAGACCCTGTCTTATTTCCGGGAAACATTGTAGCAATAGCAATAGCAATTAGACTTATATACCGCTTCATAGGGCTTTTAGCCCTCTATAAGTGGTTTACAGAGTCAGCATATTGCCCCCACAGTCTGGGTCCTCATTTCACCCATCTCGGAAGGATGGAAGGCTGAGTCAACCTTGAGCCAGTGAGATTTGAACCACTGAACTGCAGATAACAGTCAGCTGAAGTATGTATGTATCAGGGGTGGGTTTCTCGCCCCGTTCCAACCGGATCGGTTGGAACGAGGCCGGCGGCGTCCTCGCGCACGCACGCGGCATCCTCACGCACGCACGCAGCGCGCGCATGCGTACTAGCGTCTGCGCGATGCTCCAGCTGCTCCTGGAGGATCACACAGCGCTGTATGCGTTCTGCGCATGCGTGGAAAGTGCAGAATTCGTAAAAACCAGGTAAGGAGCGGGCGCGGGTGTGCGGGCGCGCGCGGGCATGGGGGGGGCTTCGCCGTTCCCGGAAGTTACTTACTTCCGGGTTCGGCGACCAACCGGATCGCAGGGACCGGTGCGAACCGGTCGAAACCCACCCCTGGTATGTATGTATATACCACTTCATAATGCTTTACAGCACTATCTAAGCAGTTTACAAAGTCAGAATATTGCCCCCAACAATCTGGGTCCTCGTTTTACGACCTCAGAAGAATGGAATGCTGAGACAACCTCGAGCCGGTCAGAATCGAACTCCTGGCAGTGAAATGCAGAGCTGGCCTCCAAATATGCATTCTAGCCAATGTGCCACCCTGGCTGTTTAGGCCCTGTCTTCCTCCTTAGTCTGTAAAGAAGGTAAATGAAAAGTGCCCAGATCCTTTGCTTCTAGTTCAGGCCTATCATCTTCTCAAAAACCTGAAAACTGGTGCGATAGCTGTCTCAATGGGCAGATATTGTCCTTGTCAAGGCAGGAAGACCACCCTCTCTAAAAGAAGCTACCTTTATTCAACCTTCTGTTATCTCCCTGATAGCTTTTATGAGCCAAGCAGGGTTGGAATTCAAACCACATAAGGTAAAGTTGATACAGAGAATGTACCCTTTCCTTAGCATTCACAGGCTTAGATTTCTCCTAGATTTCGCCTCAGTTGTTTTTTACTAGACTAATCCAGCTAATGTCTAGCTCCAAATATGTATAAGGGATTTTGTCTTCCAGATTCCTCCAATGCTCCAAGTTATCTGTAACCAATCTCCTACCACGTTTTTCAGGATGCAAGTGTTCAGATCACCATAAGTGATAAGCAAACCACAAAAGTATTGTTGCCTTGCCACTTATGCCGTCATAGAAAAAAACTCAAATCTGAGCTCTTTCACATATTAACTCTTTGTTCTGCATTAGCGTAATTTCACATTTACTGCTTACTACCCACAAAATAAATGTGCAAACCAAATAGGCATGATAGTTGCCATTTTTGTTTACAGTGGATGACTGTTAAGTTTCCATAATGTTCAATATAAGTCCTGAAAAGTGTTCAGGCTCCCTTATAGCAGCTTTTCCAAATCTAAGCTGTTCTAGAATGATAAAATTTGAACTATAATTCCATTTTCCCCGTAGCATGGCCATTTGGGATATTCTGGATGCACCAGGATTTGAGGAAGGCTGGTCTGGGAAATAATATACATATGACTTCCTGATGTTGTCTAATATTTCAGAACTGTATTGATAATATTTACGAAAACAATTGGAAAGCAGAAATTGACTCCATAAGTCAAGGTAGGTATCTTCATTCCAAGAACTAAACTTGGAACTTCATTATTTGACCAGTTAACTGACAGCAGATTGCAGATGATGTATGATTTGTAATTTGAGAGGATGCTAGCATATATTTGGTGAAAAACATATAATAAACCCATTCCTGTGCTTTTAAATAGGAAGGAACCAAGAGAAATGTATATTCATTCGGTTATAGGCCCAATGAACTTGGTTCACACCAGTGGTGGGTTTCAAAAATTGTTCGAACCTACTCTGTGGGTGTGGCCTCCTTTGTGGGAGTGGCTTGCCGCCCATGTGACCGGATATGAAGATGCCAACGACACTTGTCAGAACCACCTTAAATTACCTCACACACAGCACTGGCATGTGTAAGAATAGGATGCAAACTTGTTTTTTAAAACGCATCTTTGGTTTGCGTTAAAACAACTTCAACACACGCAATGTTCTGATTGCACCACAAACGCAGTAGTCATCCTTACCTTTCACAGAGGCACTGAGTTTTATAAATATGAGCATGATAGCGTAGAATCATCATATCCAAGGACCAGTGGTGGGTTTCAAAAAAGTTTGGACCCTCTTCTGTAGGTGTGGCCTGCTTTCCGGGTCCACTGGTGGAACCTCTTCTAACCGGTTCGGTAGATTTGACGAACCGGTTCTACCGAATAGGTGCGAACTGGTAGGAACCCACCTCTGGTTCACACAAACACACAGAAATCAAAGGATAGAATTCTCACAGTGAACACAAACCAGTTCAAATGGATTCTATGACTTTAATAAAAGGAATCTAAAAATCACAGCACTATTGCATCTATAGGGGAATCTGAATTAGTCAACATTAGATAATTAAATGAGGTGGCACCACAACAGAAGTCATTAGCAAACTGCCTTCCTCTGATGATACGTTACAATTACATATCTCATTTTTTGGCTCACTGCCTTCACCACAAACTGTTTTCCTACACTTGCAATAACACTTAATGAGATTAATTCTGTCCTTACAGAAGAAAGAGTGTTGTCAAGATGAATACTAAATCCCATTGCGTGGTTTGACTGTAATGGTAAGATATTTATCCTCCTTCTCACATGTTTTTAAATGAATCCCCATGTCAACGTATGGAAACATTTCCAAACAGTTATGTCATCAAATCTAAGAATTACATATTACATTAAAATGTATTTTAGAAATTAATCAATAAGATCTGCTATGTTTTCTAGCAAACCTATAACAACAAACACAATCAATACTTGCTTAGGGAATAGCATTTCCACAGTATTTTAAGATAATTATTAATTGATGATCTCAGAATATTAATTATGAACGCCTTCATTGGTTTCATACTTGCTATTGTTAGCCTCAGAAATGTGACATATTTAATTCTGCAACTTGCTGCTAATAAATTTCCAAGTTAGAATGGCATATCGGGCCATTTAGAATGCTTGGTAGTCATAATTGTTCAATTTTTTTTTATTTCGTCAAATTAACAGGATACACAGAGGTCTGGTTGGTTCCTGAAATGGCTCAGCAATGATGCACATGCCTCATTCATTCAGGTACAGAAGTATTACTCTATAGCTGTCTCAGATTTGTATTCATTAATAAATAAGGCTATTCAGTGAGATTTCTGCACCTCTCTGAAGATGATGGAAACCGTAAACCGGTCTATCCAGAGAGCAGGAGACTGTGAAAGGCTAGTCCATTCAGAGAACAAGAGGTTGGGGGAAGGCTGAATTAAGTTGGCAAAAGTAGCAGCGATTCCTCAACCGCAAATTGTTATTTATTTATTCTTTTATTTATTCAATTTGTATAGCTGCCCATCTAAATCCGAGTGACTCTGACTTTGCTGCTGGCAAAGGCCTTTAGCAGGCTTGTCTGAAAAAAGATTGTGGGAAACCCACATCTAGTATGTATCAGAACCTATTTTCTAGTGTTTGATGAAACCCAAGATCTGATTTGAATGTTTTATGTTCAAATGCAACATGGTTTGATCCAAACTAATTGTAGATACAATTTGATATGGCCCAAGCTTCAAATGCAAGGTATAATATAGCACCTTTAGTGCCTGTTTTATGCTTCGGATGACCAGAATCAAAACACCCTTAAATATTTGAACTAGAGAGCTTCAAGAGTTTCATTACAGAATCTCATATATTTTTATAACAGCTTCCTTAGGATAAGAGAGTAATGTGGAAAAGAGAGCACGTCAGCAACCAAATCATCCAAAGACAGCTTTGAGAGATGTTCTGGTGATGTAGTGCAGAAAGTATTGCACTCCTACTAAAAAGCAGCAATTTTAAACAATAAAAACTTTCTACAATTGATTCTAGAATGTTAGCATCGTCTAGGAATTAGATACTATAGAGCAGTGTTTCTCAACCTTGGCAACTTGAAGATGTCTGGATTTCAACTCCCAGAATTCCCCAGCCAGCATTTGGGTCTCAAACTCAATTGTGTCACCTGATGTATCACGATGTATCGTGACATGTTTTCGCCTTTGCAGAGCTGGGGTGGGTGGGGCCTGCGTGTGACGCATCTGCCCCATGGGCCGCCAGTTTGACACCCCCTGCATAGGGTATATGCTTTTGCAGCACATAAAGGGGGAAAAACCCTCTAAAATGGTATGGTGGCGCAGTGGTTAGAGTGCAGTACTGCAGGCCACTTCAGCTGACTGCTAACTGCAGTTCGGCGGTTCAAATCTCACCGGCTCAAGGTTGACTCAGCCTTCCATCCTTCCGAGGTGGGTGAAATGAGGACCCAGACTGTGGGGGCGATATGCTGACTCTGTAAACGGCTTAGAGAGGGCTGAAAGCCCTATGAAGCGGTATGTAAGTCGAAATGCTATTGCTATTGCTACTATTACTGTTTCTGTAATGCTCACACAAAGAAATCAAGAACTTCTATCTACACAAGACAGAAATAAGAGGTCATCAAAACAATTTTAATAAGGGATGGGAAGAATTAAAGGGAACAAAAGTAGCGTTCAAAGAACTGTTGACATGCTGATCATTGAAACCTAACAAGGATTATGATATGGGTCAGACAAACAAGCAGAGAACCAAAGAAAAATAAATATAAAAGGGTGTGGATTGTGGATTTGGAGAAAACTAAAGGATCATACAAGAAAAAAAAAACAAGATCAAAAGGGAGCAGCATAATAAACTGTTTTTTTCTATCTCTTTCCCCATTAAGTAAATCTACAAAACTAGGAAAAAATAAACAAAGCAGTGAAGCCTTCCAGAAGCAGGATTTGCCAAAGTAGTGAAACTCATTGACTTAACTTTTCTGAAATACTGAAAGCCCATTATATCGAAAGCTTTGTTCGTATATGGGAGGAGGAGTATTTGAGAATCAACATATCCAAATTACTTTTTGCAGTTCGTCTCTTGCATGAACCTGAGTATATATTTCACTGGAAAAAGATGTTCTGTTATACAGTCATTACCATAAACAGATTTTTTTAAATAATAATCTTGATTTCCATTAGTGAAAATAGAACAGACTGCTTTTGTAAACCCAATAAGATAATAGCAATTACACAATACTACTTCACAGTGCTTTGCAGCCCTCTCTAATCAGTTTGCAGAGTCAGCATATTGCCGCCAACAATCTGGATCCTCATTTTACCAACCGCAGAAGGATGGAAAGCTGAGTCAACCTTGAGTCTGGTGAGATTTGAACTGCTGGAATGAGCAGTGAGTTAGCTTGCAAAACTGCATTCTAACCACTGCGCCGCCACCATTAACCAAGTTAGGAAATCATTCAAATTGAATTCATAAATGGATTATTACATGGACACAACCATGTAGGGTGTTTTGCAGAGACAACTTTCTTTGATTTGGTTAACAATCTGGGCACTGATCTTCTGTTCAAACACCAAACCTAGATGACCTTTAGTTTAGAAGAAGGCCCCAGTGAAGGACTACCTTAAAATTGTTCGAACCTACTCTGTGGGTGTGGCCTCCTTTGTGGGAGTGGCTTGCCACCCATGTGACCGGATGGGAGTGGCTTGCCGCCCATGTGACCGGATATGAAGATGCCGACGACACTTGTCAGAACCACCTTAAATTCCCTCACACACAGCACTGGCATGCATGAGAATATGATGTAAACTTGTTTTTTAAAAGGCATCTTTGGTTTGCATTAAAACAACTTCAACACACGCAATGTTCTGATTGCGCCACAAACGCAGTAGTCATCCTTACCTTTCACAGAGGCACTGAGTTTTATAAATAGGAGCATGATAGTGTAGAATAATCATATCCAAGGACCAGTGGTGGGTTTCAAAAAAGTTTGGAACCTCTTCTGTAGGTGTGGCCTGCTTTCCGGGTCCACTGGTGGAACCTCTTCTAACCGGTTCGGTAGATTTGACGAACTGGTTCTACCGAATAGGTGCGAACTGGTAGGAACCCACCTCTGCCGTCAACCTAAAGTAACGTAGTCTCCAAATCGTAAGCAAAAATATTAAGTAGTGTAGAATTTACACTACTTACAGAATATAACTTCATCCGGCACTTTTGTTCATTGTAATATAGCCTATAAGGAAACCTTGCAGTTGCAACTAGCTATTTTGATATAGTGCCTACATTAAATATGTGAGATCTGTGTCAGGCACCAAATTTTCTAATTTAGCCGAGTTTGGTTCTATTAACAGAATCAAAGGCAGCCTTAAAATCTATTAAAGCAGCAAATAATCTGTCTTTCAGGAAAGTAGAATATTTTCCTGCTAGGTAAGCTAATGTAAAACGTCGATCAATTATTTAATCTGCCTTTTCTAAATGGCAGGTTAAGAGCATTTGTTCAAATAGTGTTCCTCAAGGTAAGAGATTTATTTTCCATTTCAATGTCTCGCATAAAGTTTCCCCAGGAATGGCAACAAATTAATTGGCTTGTAACTGTCAGGGTCTTCTGTTTCTCCCTTTCTATATAGAACAGCGGGGTTAATTATCTCGGGGGAGGGAGGGCAGGGAGTATGGCCAGCTTGACATCACTCATGTTGGGGGCACCTGTGGTGGCCAAGTGCTAAGGCAGGACGTCCTTCAGACCCTCACTCACTCTCATGATAATCTCCTTCCTTCCTTCCTTCCTTCCTTCCTTCCTTCCTTCCTTCCTTCCTTCCTTCCTTCCTTCCTTCCCTTTCTTCTTTTTCCTTCCCTCTTCAATCGCCTTTCTTTCCCTCTTCTTTCCTTATTTTTCCTTCCTTGCTCTCTTCCCATATTTCCTTCATTTTCTTTCCTCTTTCCCTTTCTCCTCTCCTGTTCCTTCTTGCATGCTCGAATGCTAAGCACCCTGCAGGGCGGATCCAGCCCGTGGGCCTTGAGTTTGACACCTCTGATATGGAGGAAGGTTTATGTCCCTGTTCCAGTCTGAAGAGATTAAATCAGAATGATCTATTGCAGCAAATCAGGCTGTTCATAAAGGACCCCACCAATCCAGATTTTGTTCAATAAGTTAGATTACCCTGGTTATAAGCCCTACCAGGTTTTACTTTTGAAATAAGGCCAGCAATCTCTTCTTCCGGCACTGGTTCCCACTGTGGAAGAGTAAGTAACTTTGATCTGATGTTGTTTGCTATATTTACAGCAAACTGCTCTTGTTCCATAAAAATGTATTTGCAATATTTTTCCCGGGTCTTAGATGGTATAAACAATCTGGGACCGAGGGAGCACTGTTTAAAGTTGTGTTTTGCTATCTTTAAAAAGTCAGACTGATTTAAAAAAAAACCCCTAAAGCAGCATTCCAAAGAAGGCAAATATTAGAATCATTAAACCTGATCTACACATCTTTAAAATTGTATCGCACATCTGGAAATCTAAAAAGCAGCTATTGTTGTGTTGACAATATAGGTCCACTTTTACAACAGATGTGTCGTGCTGCCAGTATGTCATTTGCACCTTGTAAAAGGTATCATAATCATTTTTAAACTATACCCAGTTGAATACTTAATGCTTGACAATATCTTCTGGCGTCTGCTTCTTCATCCTAAAATAATGCACATATTGGTATAGAGAATACATTCATTAAAGATATAAAAAGGAAGCTGAATGGATGGTTCTTGACTTACGATCACAATTAAGCCTGGATTTTTTTGTTGTAAGTTGTTGCAGTTGTAAATCAAGTCAGCGAGTAACTGGACTCGATTTTACAACCGCTTTGATGATGGTCATTAAGCAAGTCATTGCGGTTAAGGGAATCACATGGTCTTTAAACAAATCATGTAATTGTAAATCTGAGTCCAGCTTAATTAATGGATTTAATGGAAGATCACAGAAAATGTTGCAAAACGCAATCAAAGGATGATGGGACAACACCACCAGTTGTAAATGTGAGCCGGTTCCCAAGTGCCCAAATTGTAGTTATATGACTGTGGACGTGTTGCAGCAGATATAATTATAAGCCTGGAAGCATAAGGGATTCTATTGTGAGCAGAGGAGTGGAGGACTCTTCTCGTGAAAGTACACTTCTCATGAAATTATCTTCTATAATAACAAAATAGTGCAATATAATAGTCAAATAATTTTAAGAGTTAAGAGGCTGCTTTGAGTCTTCTCTTTCTGATTTTTTTAAAGCTCCAAGAAAAAGAAAAAAACCCGGAACCAAATGCTATGGCTATTTCCAACAATGGATATGATAGAAATAACTTTGATTTATGCTATTATATTCAATGATATATTATTCACTGAGATGCAGAAGGGCATAAATAAAATACATAATGAAAGATTCAGGATTGCTCTACTCTCTATGATTTTCCTGCAATTGTATAATTGTTCTCAGATAAAGGGAGGTGATCATTTATCCCAATCTATTGTCTTCCAAAAAGCTAGAACTACTACAACTCTGAAAATTTTCAAACAGCATAGGGTAAAGTTGCATGATTTCACATATTTGCAAGAACATGCTATCCCGACATTAGCACAATTCAGTGTAACACAATCACATTAGAAATCCAAAGCAAGAGCTAACAGGAAACTCCTCTTGCAGGACAATCTATATGCCACAGAATGAACTTGAGGAAGTGGGGAAATAGGCTGGAGTCATACCCTGTGTTGTCAGTGGTGAGTTTCAAAAAATCCCCCAAAGTTATTGGTTGATTCAATCAAATGAAAGATGATATTAACTTTTTTTTAAAGTTTATTTTAGAATGTTTTTGTTAAAGATTTATACCCCGTATTGGTTCTGGGAAGTCAGGGGGGGGGGGTTGGGGGGAGGGTGGGGGGAGGGAAGTAAATATTTGTAAAAGTTTTTTTTTTCAAAATTTTCAATAAAAAAATTTTTTTGGAACCTCTTCTATAGGTGTTGCCTGCTTTCCGGGTTCCCTGGTGGAACCTCTTCTAACCGGTTCGATAGATTTGATGAACCGGTTCTACCGAATAGGTGCGAAATGGTAGGGACCCACCTCTGCCCTGTGTGCTTTGCTGGGTTTTAACAATAGCAGTAGACTTATATACCGCTTCATAGGGCTTTCAGCCCTCTCTAAGCGGTTTACAGAGAGTCAGCATATTGCCCCCAACAATCTGGGTCCTCATTTTACCCACCTCGGAAGGATGGAAGGCTGAGTCAACCCTGAGCCGGTGAGATTTGAACCGCTGAACTGCTGATCTAGCAGTAGCCTGCAGTGCTGCATTTAACCACTGCGCCACCTCGGCTCTTATATATTGTGTTATGATACTCTTGGCCCTTGACTTACAATTACAATTGGAACCCAAATTTCCATTGCTAAATAAAGCCATTCAGTGAGTCACGTCCAATTTTACAATCTTTTTAGTCATTGGTGGTTTAAGAAAATCTCCCCACTTGTTAAGTGAATCATGTGTTCGTTAAGCCTATCCATCCCCCCCCCCTTTGCTTATTGGAAACTGACTGGAAAGGCCACAAATGGCCATCACATGAACCTGGCACACTGCAACCATCATAAATACATGCCAGTTGCTACATGCCCAAATTTTGATCATCATTACTTATCCTGGAGATAAGCATGTCATGGTCGTAAGTATGAGAACCTGTGGTCTTATCAGTGCCACTGTAAACTTCGAATGGTTTCTACAGAAATGGTTGTAAGTCAAGAATTACCTGTAGTTCATCAATCAGCGTTTACAATACAGTACATTATGAATTGAACACAGCTGCTTATAGTTTACTGAATGAAAAATGGTTACGTAAGATCAGACACAGGTGCTTTGTGAGTTTAGCCATAAGTATATGTCATGTTGGGAAGCCCAGAGTCTTGAAAGTAGTAAGGAAATATTCAAAGTAATTCAGTGATCCCAGCTATTTCACCTCTATAAGCACAGGTGGGATATACAGAAATGCCAGAATGCTTCATTAATCTGAAACTCACCTACTGTGCTGATTTATTACTCATTTAACAATTGCATGTTTAGTTTGAAACTGAGGAAGGAGCTTTTTTTTTTCTTCAATGGAAGAAAAAGGAGAAGGAGAGGAACAAATACGAAAACAACTCGGCGAAGACTGAGCATATTCAAATATTGAATATTGAAAAAGAACATTCTGGAGATGGACAAAGGGGAAGGATTGCCACATGTAGAGGATGCAGTGAGGTCAGTGGTGGGATTCTGCCACACACCTCCCTCAGACCAATAAGATCGCACAGGATGGGCCTTCTCCGGGTGCCTTCAGCGGGACAATGCCGGCTGGCGACGCCTAGGAGTAGGGCCTTCTCTGTTGCTGCTCCAGCCCTCTGGAATGAACTGCCCCCAGAGATCCGGGCCCTGAAAACTCTCATCGCCTTTCGCAAAGCCATTAAAACCTGGCTTTTCCGGCAGGCTTGGGGCTGTTGACCCCTTGATTGAGGTCCAGCCCCCTCCTGATTGGGTGTCTGTTGTGTTCCTTCTTTAACTTTGTTGTGTCCCATTGTTTTTAATAATTCTTTTTTAAAAAAATATTCATTTCTGTAAGCCGCCCGGAGTCCTCCAGGATTGGGCGGCATAGAAATTCAATAAATGAAATGAAATGAAATTTATTTAACAACCGGTTCTCTGCCCTAATGACCATCTGGGTAGGTGGGGCTTGGTGGTCATGTGACTGGGTGGGCGTGGCCAACTCAAGGTCACTCAGGTCGATGGGCGCTTCACCTTAGCTGTTACAATGTAGTAAGGGTTAACCGGAGAGGCAGTTTCTGTAAGCAGGGCAATAAAGATGAGGCTAGAAACAACACCAGAATGTTTCCTTCCTGCCTTCCTTACAGGATTAGCCCTGTAAAGTGGAAAAAACAAAAGGAGATTTCTTCCAACAATCGGTTCTCCGAACTGCTTATAGAAAGTTACCAACCGGTTCTCCCGAATAGGTGCGAACTGGCTGAATCCCACCACTGAGTGGGGTGGAATGGAACCCTTTTGAAGACGGCTGCCGGTTGACACTCTGAACAGGAGTCTTCCCTAAGTAACATTTTGCTACAGGCGCTCTGTGACAGAAGGTAACTCTTAAGCGCTGTCTGCCCTCCTGTCACCTGACAATACAGACATACAGTTTTTATTTCTGTTCTGACAAGCAGAGGCTGGGAAGATAACAGCAAACCTCTCACAGGGACAGAAACTTTCTCAAAGGAAAGGAAGCTGAAGAGCGGGCAGGAAGAGAAGATTTAGTTGAAACTCGGTGAAAGGGAGAGAAGGGAATAATAGATGGCTGACAACCCATGTTAGCTTAGGCAGCTTTTGAAGCTGTTGAAGGCTCATTTCCTTCCGGATAGAAGTGTCCCAGGGTGGACCGAAGACCACGAAGAGATGGAGAGGGAGACAGAGATCTACGTCAAGGGATCATCTTTTAGAGGAAAATCGAAGAAGACAACATTTGCAAGCGTGGGAGATTACCATCCAAACACAATTAAAATCTTTGCTTAACTTCAAATAAAAAAAGACGGGGATTGAAATTTAGTTTTTTGCTGTATAAGTATGTAGCTCCAGTTTTGTAATTGGAACCATATTATAAGTAGAGAAATAGTTAACTCTTGAAATGCTTGAACAAACTCACATAAATTTCTGCTCACTTATCACAAAAGCCACAGGAAGTCAGGGGAGAGAAGCTGGCAGAAATGGCTACTTAAATGCCTTATCTTAAGCATTGTTGAAAGAAACACTACTTATCTTGCATAGATTACTAAATTAAAGGGAAAAGACTCATAAGAAAGTTTTTGTATGCTGACATAATCTTTGGACAGTGGTGGGTTTCAAAAAATCTTCGAACCTACTCTGTGGGTGTGGCTTCCTTTGTGGGAGTGGCTTGCCGGCCATGTGACCTGGTGGGAGTGGCTTGCCAGCCATGTGTTTTCTTTCTTTCTCTCTCTCTCTCTCTCTCTCTCCTTCCTTTTGTGTCTCTGTCCCTTTTTCCTTTTTTTCTTTCATCTCTCTCACTATTTCTTTCTTTTTTTCTTTTTTTATTTCTTTCTTTCTTCTTTTCTTTCTCTTTGTGTGTGTGTGTGTGTGTGTGTGTGTGTGTGTGTGAGTGGTGGGTTTCAAGCATTTTTGGAACCTCTTCTGCAGGTGTGGCCGAGGTGGCGCAGTGGTTAAAGTGCAGTACTGCAGCCACTTCAGCTGACTGTTAGCTGCAGTTCGGCGGTTCAAATCTCACCGGCTCAAGGTTGATTCAGCCTTCCATCCTTCCGAGGTGGGTGAAATGAGGACCCAGACTGTGGGGGCAATATGCTGACTCTGTAAACCGCTTAGAGAGAGCTGAAAGCCCTATGAAGAGGTATATAAGTCTAACTACTATTGCTATTGCTATTTCCGGGTCCACTGGTGGAACCTCTTCTAACCGGTTCGGTAGATTTGACGAACCAGTTCTACCGAATAGGTGCGAACTGGCAGGAACCCACCTCTGTCTTTGGATGTCACACAGTGATGTCCTTGCTTAGCTGCCTTGGAAACCTTCAAAGAACGTCCAGCTTTATTGGAGCAGGGCATTCCACAGGCAATTCTATGAACAAACACATCGACCTACAACCTACAGCCACCTGAGAATTCAAATCAACCGCACAACCAACCAGCGATGGCACTGACCTTCAACCAATGTGCAATACCCATTCACACAACCAACTCTCCCCCCCCAACCAGCCCTTCACCTCCCAATGAGACCTGACCCCCTCTCACAAGATCCACAAGACTATCTGATGTGACCACACCTGACCCCTCACAGGACCCTCACCTGATGTGACTCTCCCTTCATAATCACCTACTGACCAAATGAAGCCCTTATAAGCAGAAGAACACCAATACTGACATTCCCTAAATCCCACCGACGGTGTTAACGTGGTAATGAAAGGTTTGGAAACCAAGCTCAGAGCATGAATCTCCACCAACCTCCTACACCCAAACTACAGATATTTGTCCCTATCACAACCTCAGCTAGGTTGCAACTGCCCAGCCTATCCTGAAATGAACTGAGGGCCTTGGGTCTCCATTTTCTTCACTTTTTCATTCCTGTTGACTGCAAAATCACAAATGCCATTTGCTTTTACCTCTAGGCTGGAGTACTGCAATGTGCTCTACATGGGGCTGCCCTTGAAGAGTATTCGGCGACTTCAGCTAGTCCAGAATGCGGCCGCGCGAGCGATTGTGGGTGCACCTCGCTTCACCCACATAACACCTATCCTCCGCGAGCTGCACTGGCTACCTGTCGATCTCCGGGTGTGCTTCAAGGTGCTACTTGTCACCCATAAAGCCCTACATGGTAGTGGATCTGGGTACTTGAGAGACCGCCTACTGCCAATTACCTCCACGCGACCTATTAGATCTCATCGATTAGGCCTCCTCCGAGTTCCATCTGCCGGTCAATGCCGACTGGCAACTACGCGGAGGAGAGCCTTCTCGGTGGTAGCTCCGACCCTATGGAACGATCTCCCCGTGGAGATTCGTACCCTCACCACCCTCCAGACCTTCCGCACAGCCCTCAGAATCTGGCTATCCCGTCAGGCCTGGGGCTAAGACTGTAACCCGCCCGAATGGTATGAATGTTGTGTTTTTTAATTATGTATTGTCTTATATGTTAAAAAGTTTGTCTCCCCCTCCCCCTTGGATTGTGAGCCGCCCTGAGTCCCCCCAGGGAAAAGGGGGGCATATAAATAAACTTCTATCTATCTATCTATCTATCTATCTATCTATCTATCTATCTATCTATCTATCTATCTATCTATCTAAACTCTCTCTCTCTCTCTGAGTGGCATTATGAAAGAAGGAAGAAATGTGTATTTTAATTACTTCAGCTTAATGGCCCTGAACAGGAATAAGCAAGCCGATGCCCTCCATATATGTTTTGAATGGTAATTCCCATAATCATCCTTGGAATTTCAATCTAAACCATGTGGAGGGAGCAGGTTGCCTAGCCATGGGCCAGATGTCTTCGCATTGAATCTAACTTGATTTTGACAGATGCAGTGCGGAAAACGGCAACTTCACACTTTGCATCCTTTTACAGGAGTTGAGTTGAGTTGAGTTTATTGGTCTTGTATGCTGCCCACTCCCAAAGGACTCCGGGCAGCTTACAATAAACAAGGGAAGGGGATAAATAAACAAAACAACACTTTAAAATACACAACAGTCACAGTTTCCGTGGGGCTGGATATTTCGAAAGCCCCCCCGGCCTGCTGGAGCAGCCAGGACTTAACGGCTTTGCAGAAGGCCGGGAGGGTAGTAAGGGTTCGGATCTCCACGGGGAGCTCATTCCAGAGGGCTGGAGCTGCGACAGAGAAGGCTCTCCCCCGGGGAGTCGCCAGCCAACATTGGGTGGCAGATGGGATCCGGAGAAGACCTAACCTGTGAGATCTAACCGGTCTATGGGAGGTAATCGGCAGGAGGCGGTCTCTCAGGACAGGGTGCTTTTGTTCCAAGGACCCCCATATCTTCCTTGCAAACCCTTGATATTCATTTGTAAATGCACCTCTGCAGTCTACATGCTTTGCCAGCCGGCTGAGAATGTAAGACAGCCAGAAGATGCATCTCTGCAAACAAGTAAATAGAGCAAAGTTCTGGGAGTCAATTATGACCCTCAAAAGAGTTGAAATCTTTTCCTTGAAATATGGCATTGCTTGGTTTTAAACTATCCTACCTCAGCTGCTGGAGTTTATGTGAGCTTATTTTCCTCCTAATTGAATTTTAGCAGTACTGAAGAGCTGACTAAAAGCTGCTGCTCTCATATCAAATATTTGCATTGAGGATTTATTCAGTCTACTTCAGAGAGTTCATTGGTGCATTCAGCCAGGATGCAAGGACAATGAAGAAGAATCCAGTTTATTTTCCTCTGAATGATAAAGCTGTGATTGAACTATGGTGTCCCCTTCTTGTAGAAGTAGGAATTAAAAATTCTCAGTAAAGGAGAGCCTGTTTTCTTTACAAAAATTCCCAAATTCAACTACAGCCTAAACTGTAGAAAAAAAATGCATTCAGTCAATAGAAACACTGAGTCAGATGAACTATTGGTCTAATTATCCCACTATTTTTTTATTTATTACTAGCTGATAACCGAGCATTACCTGGGTATTTATTTACAGAGAGAATATGTCCGGACAAAACATAATTTCTAACATTGGATTTTCCCCCTTACCAGAGGGAGCCCTCTTGTGGATTACTGTGAATCCATTAACACGGCAACTCCACTGAGCTGTACAGTAGAAGCCATTTTATAGCAGTACGCTAGAATCCATTGTAATGCACAACAGGCTATATCTTAACAGAACACACACCCTGGGTTTTTTTTTAGGGGTGTATTACCCCCACAGTGTTTTTTTCCAGAGAGTAAGTCACTTGTATACCAAGTTTGGTTGAAATTGTTCAAGGCGTTCCAGAGTTATGCTGGAACACACACACACACACACACACACAGCCATTTATATATATAGAGAGAGATTTTTGGATGATCACATGCGCCTACCAGCAAGAGTTAAGGAAGAACACTGCAATTTTCAAGATATCTACAATATGTTTTAATATATTTCTTATTAAAGTTTTTTTAAGGATTACCTATTAGATAACTAATAACCAATAAGTTTAAAATAGATATAATATGTTGTTATCTCTGGTAACCCTTAATGGACTTTTGCTGAGATCAGGACTGATATAACTATCATAACTATTTATGGATTTGTTATAGATAAAGAGAAGGGATATGGGGAGAAAATATCATTTGCTGTATTTTAAGAGATGGTAATATGGTAGTAAAATTGTTTATATTTATTGTGATGAAGGGAAAAGTAATTTCTTTATATATTTCTTTAAGTTTTCTTTCTAATACTATATTCTTATTTTTTCCTTTCCTTTCCATTTTTTTCTTCTCTGCACCTTCTTTTTCCTTTTCCTTTTAAGTTTGTGTTAGTTTTTATTGTTGCAATTGTATTTTTAATAGAAAATAGGTAAATGATCCTGCATATTTTAAAAACTGTAGGCAGTTGCAATCTTCCCCAAACAGATTTTTCCCCTATCAGAAAAAAAAACCAAACAAACATTTCCAAGATATTTCTAGCACTATATATCAAAAATGACGTTTATTCCAATTTTTCCTAATTTTTCTTCCTTTGATGGGATACCAAATGTATTATTGAACATCTAAATTTCATAAAAATACAATACAATGCAATACAATACAATACAACAGCAGAGTTGGAAGGGACCTTGGAGGTCTTCTAGTCCAACCCCCTGCCTAGGCAGGAAACCCTATACTGTTTCAGACAAATGGCTATCCAACATCTTCTTAAAGACTTCCAGTGTTGGGGCATTCACAACTTCTGGAGGCAACTTCTGTTCTACTGGTTAATTGTTCTAACTGTCAGGAAATTTCTCCTCAGTTCTAAGTTGCTTCTCTCCTTGATTAGTTTCCACCCATTGCTTCTTGTTCTACCCTCAGGTGCCTTGGAGAATAGTTTGACTCCCTCTTCTTTGGGGCAACCCCTGAGATATTGGAAGACTGCTATCATGTCTCCCCTAGTCCTTCTTTTCATTAAACTAGACCTACCCAGTTCCTGCAACTGTTCTTCATATGTTTTAGTCTCCAGTCCCCTAATCATCTTTGTTGCTCTTCTCTGCACTCTTTCCAGAGTCTCCACATCTGGAAAAAAAACACATAAAGCCAGGTGACTTGTTTTAGAGGAAGCAAAAGTAAGCAACAAGCTTTGTATCTATTTAGGGGTCCCAAAGTAACTTCCTTTCTTTCTGCACAATTGAGGTACAGTATTGCCTTCCTGCAATGAATGGGGAGTGAAATTAAACAATAGTTCTGTAGGAAGTTATCACCCAGCTCTCTCCCAGAAAAATGAAATATCCTAGAAAATATTGAATAGGCAGAATATTTCTCTGGATGTGAAAAGAAAGAAACATGTTTTAAAAGACAGAATAGCTGCCTGTAGCTTCCTGCCCACCCCCACTTTGTCAATGGGCCATTAAGAAGGCCAAGCTAGTCCACTTTACATAATAAAGGCTTCTCCACTTCAGCTCCAGGGGGATGGGATTAAAGCATGATAGTATTGGCCCCAACTCCCCACATGGCATCTGAGAACTCAACCAAACCTGGATTCAAAACACAGCCCAGGGAGTTGCCCCTGCATGGCCCCATGGGAGTCTGACAACCAATCAGAATACATTTCTTACACAGGAACAGGAAACAGAGAGGTGGGACTGAACAGGTTATAAAAAGCCTAGCAAGCCCCTCCCTCAGCCCTTCTCTTCCTCTCCACCAACATTGAAGCATGTGATCACCTTTTCTGTTCAGGGCTCAAGCCATGTGGTCCTGTCCAACAATAAATCATCTTTCCAAGCAGCCTCCATGTCTCCAGTGTCTTTTTCCCCACTTGGAGCCGAACCCAGAAGGACATTTCTGTCATCAGTTCAAAACCAAATATAGTTTATGATAGAAGCATAGTCCAAAATTTGTATTTCAGGGACCAATCAGCAAATGTCCCTTCCTTTTCTAATTAAAAAATGTCTTGTAAACAGCCTGGCCCTAGGGCACTTCCACACCACAAGCACCCTTTATCCTAGTATCTTCCATAGCAGTTTGAAACTGACCCACTGCTATTTTAATTTATGGCTGGCCTTTCTCTGTAGTTCACCTCTGAATCAACATGCCACTTGAGTTTTCCGATAGTGGAATAAAAATATCTTTTCGCACCTCATTTCAAATCAACAGGAAATACAATATATTCCCCCAACGCCGTGTTTTTCAGTTAAAATTTCGGGGACATATTTGCCAAAAAGTTTGCAAAAAAAAAAAAAAATCTGAGCGATTCCTATGATGAAAAGCCAATGCAAGGAAAGATTAATTGTAAACAAAAAAAGCACTAAAATCCCCCAAAGTTTCGACTGCCGTGCCACCATTGATTTAAAAGCCACTGTTGAGTTGTAAAAGCAAAATGCTAGCACATCAGCAGGTTTGAAAGAAAACAGTGCCTCTTCCAGTAACTCTGATGTGGTTGTATATTGTAGTACAGCTTGTGGATTGTTTGGGAAGTGGGAGAGATAAAGTTTAAACAATGCACATAAGAAGGGAACAAGCTGCAGGAATAAGATGCTGGCATTTGGAGGTGGGTGGGTGGGAAGGGTAGGTTGAATAATGACCGCCTCAAGCTTAAGAGCCAGAAAATGGGGTACGGCAAGAATTCCCTTGCAATTGACAGATAATTAATACAGAAAGAAAATAACAGATTCCGAAAACAAAGTCTAGAGCTCAAATAGTGCAAGATATGGACATGAAATATGTGGTCAAGTCTTTTGACAGGTACTCCTCGACTTACAACCACCATTGAAACCAGAATTTCTGTTGCTAAGCAAGGCAACAGTGAAATGAGCCACGCCCGATGTTACGACTTCTTTTTGGCCTGGTTATTAAGCAAATGACTGCAGTTATT